>NC_061122.1:112329000-112393990 GCF_002878395.1 Capsicum annuum | reverse complement strand
GTCCCATCATATCTAAAATCTCCCAACCGATCGAGCAATCATTTAATTGATGCTTATAATCATTCAAGTCAATTGCATTGTCAAACAGTCATTTTTGTTTTAATTGATTAATCACTGTAGATATCATAGGGTTATAAATAATTAATTTTCAGCTAATATACTATGAGAAATATAAGAGAAACTATTTCATCTAGTGTCTACACCCTACAAGCAACACGATACATAGGACCACAAGTGTTCCTAAACTAAACCATGGTACTGACATTTCACTAAAAAATATTAAAAATAAACTGGACTGAAAATAAATCAATATTTGAATTACCAAAATAATAATAATTAAAAATAGAAATAAAATATTTAAATCTGAAATAAAATCCTGATATGAGACAACAAGTTGATGTGTCTAACACCATCTGAAAGATTTTAAATTAATTGATTAGTTGTTGGGACAAGTCACACCCTAACTCTAAATAATAGAAAGTGAAATACTATTCTAAATAAGAATTAACTGAAATGAATTATCTTCAAATGATGAGGACTTACCACAAGCAAAGTTCAACTATCAATCAAGTGAACCTAGCTATATTGTTGAGTTAAGTCACTAGAAACTATATCATAATAGGATATATCACAAGAAAGGACTATGGTTAGTACTTTAATTACTGAACGTGTGAGATATGCAAGCCATATAATGAACATAAACATGTTGAAAGGTAAATTCTTATCGAGTTACCCAATTTTTATGAAAATATTTATATCTTTATAATAAACTAAAGGTAAATCATAAACTTTGAACCAGGGGTGTAACTATTAGACATTAAATAACTCAGTGAAACTAATGTTGTGGATCCAGTCTAAAAGTCAGTTAAAACAATTTCTCTGAGAGATTTTCTTAATCAGCATAAAAAATGTGAGAAAATATGAAGTCCAACATATAGACCTAATTAAGGGGATACACTACACATTGTTAGGGTATAATTCCATGACTTACATTGATCCACTAATCACGTACAGGAAAAATAATAATCATGTTGACACATAGTTCACGAACGTGGAATATATGAACCTTAGGTCGCTCAGTGATAATTACAACTCCAAAAATTGTATATAAATTATCCTAGTAGAAAAAATATGAAAATAAGCATCAACTAGTTTATATTATATTATTTACAAGACTTCTTAAGTACTAGAACATGACATACTTACTACAACTAAGTTTTTTATCGTGTGTTCATAGCATGTAACTTGTACAATGATAAGTTGAAGTCTACCAAAACATGCACCATTCATGAAGTTCTATCATAAGAAAATCAAACCCATTGGAAGTCATGTGTTTAGCATTTAAAATGGATCGCGAATATAAATTATCATAGAATAACTAAATTTCCAAAGTCCTTCGTACTTTGATATAAAACCAAGATCATTAAAACACCATATTCCTGTCTTGAAGAATTCTATGGCATGAACTTGTAATTGTTGTACTTGGAAGAGAACCCTAGGTCTTAGGCATGAAGAAAATTAATCACTCTTTGTTAATATTCTATGTGTTAGGATATGGAATGTGGAAAATAATTATTTAATGACCCTCTTAACATTTGCCTACGAATGTTGAACCCTCTACCCCTCTATTTTTTAATTCTAAAGACATATATATCCTAACAGTATAGTATTAAAATCTCATTAATCATATAAGGATATCAATAACACATATAATAAAGTCCAATTCATAGTATATTCACATAAATGGATGAAAGATAGTAAAATATAATTATATAGTATGTAAATCTCAATTTTTCACCTAGTTGTAACACCCAGAACTCCTAGCTAAGTTTGTTATAGTTCTCCATTGGTTTAATGGATAAAAGCGATTATTTTACACATGGGATGGTGCCATGATCATTTTCCTAGTTTATCATGTACTTTTAATGTGAATAGTTATTGTAGAAAACATTTTGAGCAAAGTTGAGCTTAGAGCATTTGTTATCAATTGAGATTTTGTATTTGACACTACAAGGATAAAATTAAACCTACTATACTTCTATAATATATACGATTTTGGATATCAAGACAAACAAAATGAAAGGTATTTGAGTCGTCTTTACAGTACTTCTTATTTCACCTTAATCGGATATCCTAGTTGGAAGTAATTCTTATTTTTTTCAAGGGTGTCTGTCTACATGAATTGACGACCTGATTTGATGAGTTGTTAGCTAGTTGACGAGCTATCAACTAAATTCATCCACATTAGGTCGTAAAGGTCAAAAATTTCTAAATATTGAAGATGGTAGTTGACGAGACATCAACTAGTTGACGGGTTGTCAACTAAATTCATAAATCAAGAAATTCATGTAATTTTTTTTATACTTTAGTGGTAGTTTGTTCTTTTTCATACCTCGAAACCCATACACATGACTTAAATCACTCTATAAATAGAATTTACTTAGCATTTATCAAGTTTTCATTACTCTTTCTCATGTAAACTATCAAGATAAATAAAACTAGGGCTTCTTCTTAAAGTTAAACTTCTAAGGATCCACACTCAAAGTTTTGTTTAAAAAATCTACAAGGCCAGGTTCGTGGGGTTTGAAAGAGCATTTTATTTCATCCTTGATTCAAAAAAATTTATTTTTATAATTCCATTAATGAAATTTTTAATTGAGGCCCACACCCACTTTACATGATTTTGAAGTTATGATGTTCCATTAAAAATTAAAGTACATTTAGCATGAAAATTTATCGTTCGATCATGTTTTTACATGCATAGTAGTTCTCACGGAGTGAATTACAATGTTCTTGAAAAATATACCATAGTTTGATAAAAGTATATAATTTTAGCATGATTCACTTAGTTTAGTAGAGGTTCTGACTTACAATTTAAGATTACAGACTATTACAACATAATTAATATTTTAGTTTTGACCGTATGATCAATTACAAGATTATAAGTTCATACATTTACTTATGATTATGAGATAGAAATAGAAGAATATTGTATTTTTATTCATAGCATTTTATATGCTTATTTTAAGGTGAATTTTTATATTTATTTACAAGAAATAATATAATTTTAAGTAATACCTACCACAGAGAATGGAGGAATTAGCATACCTTAGTTCCATAAAATACATGCCACCATAGGTTTATTATTCATCTTGTCCAATTAGACATGTACATACATTATTCAACTTGTTCAAATGGATAGGTATAGGTGATCACCCAAGTAAGCCTTTATATGGTAGCATGTTGTATTGGGCCATTTCGATAAGAGTTTTTACATTAAACACCATGTTTCTCACATAATTTATGTTTGTTAAGAGAATAATCTATAGAAATGATGATTTTAGAAACTATGTGTAATGATTCAGTAATTTTATAAGTTTTATGCTTTACTATTTATTCATTATAGTTACTCAATTTATTCATAAATATGGCGAGTCTGTATTAACTTAGCATGCATGATTTTAAGGTTATGATTTGTATTAGTTTTTGTTGATTACATTAAACTCCATATAATCTGTGCATTCTACAATTACTTGCAACATATACATTTGTGTGTGTCTATAATGTTTCATAATGTATATATCAGTTGTTGCTCACATAATCATTAATAGGTAGTTTGTAGCTTCTATCTAGATATTAATGAGTTATGTTCATTTTAATACTCAAGTTTGGTATAGATAAAATATTATATTTTATTTCTTTGTATTAATTTTGTATACCAGGCGGTCATGTCCAAGCAACATATAGTTTGTATTATTAGAGGCTTCATAAACAGTCAGTTATAGTCGATGCATTCAGTTTCAGCTTTCTTTTCATAGTTTATTTAAAAAAATATTTTTAAACAAAATTATATCAAACAAGTTTAGCTAATGACATTACTTCCATTGAATATTACACATTTACTGTATTTTTATTTAGGTTCTCACAACTTATTTAACTACCATGGGTTAATCAGGGATCACTTGTGGTTCTAAGCATCGTGTGACATCCAAGGGGTAGTCTTGGGAATGACATAATTTGTATCAGAGCAGAAAGTTAAAGGGTCATGGGGTGTCTAAAATATCATGTCCAGTTGAACCTTTTTATGCCTGTGTTGCGCACCACACATTAAATCAAGAAGCTAAAAGACTTTTAGGAAATGTTTCTAATCTTTCATAATACAGATCTTGTAGTATATATGTTCACTTAGAAAATGTTGTCAATTCATGTGTTATTCCAAATTCCTCTAGTTATACCACATCCTTTAGATAATATTAGTACAAAATCTCAATTCTCACAAAAATGATGCACTTTGATTTAACCATAAGAAACTTCAAAAATTGCACAAAGGGCTTGAAAGTACAACGTTAGTGTATTTTAAGTCCTTTAATATGAAAGATTATTTCCTCTTCCATATGAGTTATGTGGTTAAGACATAATATGATGTATATTAAATTTTCTCTTTAACCTTTCACTACAGAGAGAATCTATGAGAAAAGAGTGTGTATACCTAGATTGCTGAGTAGTGTTTTCATTTATGTTATAGTTTAAATTAAGGTGTTATGATGAAAAGGAGGTAGAATATTATCAGAGTTGGGAATATGTATTTATAAATGTAGTGGCAATAACGATAAAGATAACAATTGGTTTAATGTATATGGTGGTGTATATGTATGCTTTTAACTTCAGATTGAGGCAATATGTCTTTGGGTGTTAAGTAAGGAATAATGAGTGTAGTATAGATTTAATAGTGAAAGTTAGAGAAGGATTTTTTAGTTAAGGTGACTTATATTATGCTTGAATAAGGGAAGGAGTTCTTGATGGAATCACTATGTTAGAAAAGTATAGGTAATTAATAAAATATTAGGTGGTAAAGGTCTTTTAGTTTAGGCGTCTATTTGTGATCGTGAAAATGAAATTGATAGATACATACAAATCTATGAATATAATTTTGACATATGGATGGATAAGTAGTAATAATATGTGAAAGGAGGATATGCTAATGGAATGTAATTAGATTGTCAAAAAGATTAGGACCATTTATTGTTATTATGAGCTTCGAATGGACTAGTATTTCTTGGTTTTTTAATAATTGCCAAGAAATAACAGGGTGTGAGCTTGTGTTATTCATCTTTACAAGTACTAGACACTACGTTTGACTAGTGGATGATTATAAGTGAAGATAATGATTTCTAGTAATAGCGATGCTAGTTATATAGAAGTAAGCTATGATGCTTGAAATAATATATGGAAGAATTTAAGTTCACTCAATAGTAATTATGTTTGATAGTGTAGGTATGACGTAGAGGTGTGCTGAAGTTAATTTGTGTCATTATGATTATTTTAAGATTATTAATTTTTTGTATGTTCTTATTTAGTACCCTTGAGTCGCTATGTGTGCTGAAGTCTAGATATATATTATGTGGTGTTCTGAATAGTTAAATTTATGTGTTTTAGATAAATTATATTGAATTTTTTGGTATAGTTTTAATTCTCATGATTGGGGAGGGGGAAATATGAACTTAGAGGTGTAATAGTAGTAAATTAAGAAGAAAAGGGTAGATTGTTTGTTTAGAGAGGAAGGCATGTTTTCCAAGAAGAGTGACGTATATAATGGTGATTATTAAAGCTAATGAAACTTATGGGTGGTATCTATAGAAGGAATGTCAAAATATGATGTTACTATTTTACAAATATAGTTTATTCTGGTGAGTTGAGAATACATATGTAGACCATTAGAACAAAGAAATTATGGATAAGTCTTAAGGATATGAAATAGTATATTGGCTTAGAATGTCAGCCTTTGATCTAAAAGGTTGATGATAGTGTGAAGAACCAAATAATGTCTATTGAGTTAGATTATGATGCTTGTCTGTAAAAGTTATTAAGAGACAATGATCTATTCTTACTCCAGTATATTACTTGAATCCCATTCGTTATGGATCCCTATCCATGTATTACGTTATAAATCCATGCTCGTGAACTATGTTTATTCACTTCATACATATTCATAATAATTCTCAACTCCGAAAATAAGTAATAGCTTCAATCAATTTTCCAATTCATCAACCATAAATATATGAGTTCTAGTTCAATGTTAAGTAACTTATAATATGTATGAACACATATTTTATAGTATGCTCATTACCCTGAACTTATGATATACCCTTAATTACTAGTGAAATTCAATTCATTCACATATTTCCTCAGTTTAGACCTCATTAATGAATCCATTCCTATGATACTCTATTCTTCAGGACATAGTCAAGTGTCAAAGTTATGTATAGTACTCTTTTTTACTTTAGGTCCTCATGTTCTATGACTTAACTGACAACTTTTATATTAACATACTTGTGATGAAAATAGATAAACAATGGTTTTTATAGGAGAGAGTAGATTTTCCTTATTAGGCGAAACCTTTTTTGGTCTTGTTCTATATAAGGTTACAGGTGTGAAGGAAGTTTGAGGCAATGCTCTAATATATGTAATTGTTAGTTGAGAGTTTTATGTACGACATTTTTGTGATAATTCATGATATTATTATAGAAACAATTATTGCTGAATGTTGAAAAATTCCTAGATGGGTTAGTTTCCTAGAGGTTCATAAGTGGTTAGAATGATAAACCTGAATGTCATATTGGTATACAAGTTGATGAGTGCATGATGCATCACTGAATTCCTTTTTGGAGATTGGAGTTAGTGTTGAAGTGGTAAAGAGTATTATTAAAGAATAGAGAGATCTTAAAAGATGTAGGATATTGTATCCCATAGTTTAGACTATTATTATTATGTCATGTGTAAAATCCTATAGTTTAGACTAGTATTATTGTGTCATGTGTAGTATCTTATGACTACAATCTTGGATTGAACATGGTGAGAGGATGTAGTTTGACACATATTTTAATAGGAAAAGTTACATGTTCCCATGTGTTGATTATAAGTTTGCACCTAATGAAGTGTAGTATTTAAGATGCAAGGTCAAATCGAGAAGGGTTGTTAAGCTTGAAAGATATAATTGCCTTGCCTAGGTCATAGTAATCCTACACTTGCTTCTACACCATTTTCATATATTCCATGATATACAGTTTTAACCATTTTGTGACTCCACTTTCTAATTTCATACTCAGATCATGCCTTAAATTCTTTCACTTATTTTGTATTAGAAATTTTAATTACGAGAGTCTGAGGAAAGTCATATTCCCTTCTTAGCAACACTTGGAAATTTTTTGACATTAGCACTCATATTGCAGATTTCTTTGTACGATTGAGTTTGAATTCTTCAATTGTGTTCTAAACACTTGCCATGAATCTGCTCATTATAGTAAATCAGGTTAGCTCAACAAATCAGTTTCATGTTTTAGGTTTTATCTTTTCAGATCGGCTATATACCTATGGCGTAGACTTGATTGCAAATACCCATATTTTTTTCACCCAACAATTATACAATAGGGTTAATAAATTTCCATCCTAGCATTGCGTGCTCTAAACTCATGCCAATATTGTTCCATATTATTACTACGTATGTGCTCCAAGTCCATACATATTAGCTGAGTCAGTATTCCATCCAAAAGTGATTCAAGTTATGAACAATGATAAATTATAGAAATTCAGCTTCATTTTATTAACTTTATTTCACCCCAATATCAATCTTCATTGGAGTGTGAATTATCCTAAGAGGGTATACTGTAACACCCCATAAAATCCTAACGGAGTCTCTAACCGTTCGCCATAGGTTTTATGATACAAAGTGATTGTTGTAAATATAGTTGGGTTCCATGATTATTTACCTTGCGTCTCAATGTAATGACCTGGGACTACCTCTTAGTCGTAACATGGTGCTTACAATCCCAAGGGACCACAAGCTAACCCATGAGCTGGTACCTGCTGTGAGTGTTGGATAACATGATCATAAATGCAGAAGAATAGTAAAATGTTATAGGTTTATAATAATGAAATGACTACTAAATTATGAATCTTACGTAATACTGAAATATGAATAGCAAACTGGAGTGTCTGAAAAGCCTCTAAACTGAATACTGTAAGTTGATGAGACCCTTACGAGATAGTCAAGCCTGATCTAACGGGTGACTTCTCATACCCTACGTTGGCTATGTAAATCTGGAGTATAGGAACTGCTACTAACGACTATTCCAATCAGATGGGGAAGCCATCATCCCTACACTCGCTTGGTGCTAAATCCTACTCCCAACAAAAAGACACTAAAATACTAGACTGTTCTGAGTTTAACTCAGTGATATTTGACTATTTAAAATTCTCATAGTATATTCTAAAGACTATTCTGTAATGTACTGAGACTAGACTAAATAAACAACTATGGATTTTGGGTATTCAATACCACCAGGATTCAAAATAATTATAGAGAAATAACACTAAAAAATGGAGATCAAAACATGAAGGCTCTTAATAAATAAATCACGCTTGTAGGCATTTTATCAAACACTTTAGTTCATCGTTTAAAACAATCATCGGAATGTCATGGAACTTGTAAAAATAGCATGAATTCAACATAATAGATCTAAATCATGATTTAATTCAATAAATAATAATATTAAATTATTAAGGATTGAATAATAACAATAATTTCATTGTAACATGGTATAAAATCATAGTTCATCGGTGAAATCACAATTTAAAACACAATTATATGAAAGATTATAAGTTGGTGATTAAAATGGGTTACTTGGGCTCCATGGATGAAAGGAATCCATGGATGAACATCTAACATACCTTAATTGATAGATTTATTGAAGTTTATGGTGTACTCTTAAGGATTGGCCTTGAATTTGGAAGGTAGGGTTCTTGATTAGGAGATACTCTTCTTTTATTTGGGGGAAAAGTTATTAAAAAAATGAAATATTGGGTTAATTCTGGTGAATTTCATGTTGAAGGCTAACTGGGTTAAGGAAAAAAGATTTTAATGCCCTCAGATTTAAAGCTCAAAATTGCTGAAAAATTCCCAATTTGGTGAGTTGGCGCGATGTGGTGCTATTGCGCCGTGTCACTGGAATTAGACAATTGGGTACTGAGGGCTTGTTGTGGCGTGGAGGAATTGCGATGCCCTTTTGATTCTGAAATTCATCCTTGGCGCGACGCGCCATTGTCGCGGCAGGACACTGGAAAAAGAAAGTTGGGATTTTGGTTGACGGCGCGATGCAGTGATTTTGCAGAGCATCATGGGAAATTGATAATCATCATTTATGCTAGCTCCGCATCGCGTTAAGGGTTAAAATTATGGTGTTTAACCACTAAAATTTAAAATCATCATAACTTCTTACCCAATTATCGGATTTGGGCAAATTTTATATCATTTGAAAACTAATTAGATTTCCTATGCACTGGCAGGCTCTAAGCTGGAAAACAATGAGTGTTTTGAAAATTTTATATATGAATACACATATATTGGGACTTGGATTATGCTAGGGAAATAAAGGGAGCTATAATATCTCCCCTTTGAGATCATTCGTCCTCGAATGAGACTGGTTAAGTTGAGGGAAAATTGATAGACTGAGCTTACAAACTGAACATGCATATCTGATGCATGGAATGCATGACTGAACTGACTCATAAATGCATGACTGGCATAAACATAATGTTTAACTTAAACTGAGAATGATAGAGAAAAATATTAAGAAGATTTTGTTCCTTATATTTAATTTAGATTTGCGAAGAAAAGATGAGAGTACTTGGTCTGCGTACCTGCCTCTACTTCTCAAGTGTCTCCTTCAATGGACTGATTCCACCAAAGAATTTTGACTAGTGGAATTTCTTTGTTCCTTAGTCTACAAATTGGATGATCAAGAATTTTGATTGGAACTTCCTCAAAGGAAAGATGTTCTAAATATCAGCACTTTCTAAGGGAACAACTACCACTGGATCACAAATACACTTTTTCAACAATGAGACATGGAACACTGGATGTATTGAGGCTAAATCTGAAGGCAACTCAAGCTTGTAAGACGCCTTTCCAAAATGACTGAGAATTCTGAAGGGACCGACATATCGGGGACTGAGTTTTCCTTTATTATCAAACCTCTTCACTCTTTTCAGAGGAGAGATTTTAATATATATGAAATCACCATCCACAAACTCTAGATCTTTTCTCCTCACATCAGCATATGATTTCTATTGGCTCTAGGAAGCCCAATGTCTTTCTCTGATCAACTAAACCTTCTTTAAGGCATCAAACACTAAGTCAGGACCTACTACAATGTCCTCACCTACTTCAAACCAACCAATTAGATATCTATAACTCTTTCCATAGAGAGCCTCAAACGGAGCCATACAGATACTTGAATGATAGCTGTTATCATATGTGAACTCAATCAAAGGCAAGTGGTCATCCCAACTACCTTTAGAATCAACTACGCATGCTCACAGTATATTCTCACACGTTTCAAGAGTACTTTCTACTTGGCCATCTATCTGAGGATAGAAGGCGGTACTAAGATGGACTTGGGTACATAGACTCTTTTGGAATGCTTTCCTGAAATAAGAGGTACACTAGGTACCTCTATCTGAGATGATAGATAAGGGGACAGCGTACAACCTACCCAACTCTCTCAGTTAGAGTTTGGCATAGTCCTCGGCTAAATAAGAGGTATGAAATGGCAACAAATTAGCGTATTAAGTCATCCTGTCAATGATAACCCAGATAGAATCATGCTGGTGACGGGTACAAGGCAAACCTGTCACATAATTCGTGTTCACTTCTTCCCACTTCTAACTTGTAATACTAAACTCCTGCACAGACCCGCTAGGTTTCTAGAGTTCAATCTTAACTTACTGGCATGTAGAGCACTTTGCTACAAACTCTGTAATATCTCTTTTCATCCCACTCCACCAATAAATCTATCACAAATTGTGGTACATTTTAGTATCCCTTGGATGAATAGAGTAACGTGAACCATGTGCTTCTGCGAAAATTCATTGCCTCAAATCATCTACACTAGGCACACACAATCAACCCGGACAATGCAAAACAGCATCTCCCCATTTGGAGAAAACCTCCACCTTATGGTCTCTGAATGATGCTTTTAACTTAACTAGACTGGGATATCTATCTTGTTTTTCCTTTACCTCAGAAACCAGGGAAGATTCTAAACTACTCTGCACCCATACACTAACACAGATTCAAATCATTCTAAAAGAACACATACTGAAGGCTTTTGTGATCTGTGAATCCATTTACATGCACCCTATACAAGTAATTCCTCATAATCTTTAAGACAAACACTACAACTGCTAACTCAAGATCATGAGTAGGGTAATTCTTGTAATGTGGTTTAAGCTTTCTGAAGGCATAGGCTATGACCTTACCTCTCTTCATAAGGGCATAACCCAAGCGTACACTAGATGCATCATAGAATACAACAAAACCATCTGAACTATTTGGTTGACTCAATACTGTGGCTGAGGTGAGTCGAGTTTTCAATTCCTAAAACCTTTTCTCACAAGAATCTGACCACTGAAACTTAACTTTTTTCTGAGTCAATCTGAACATAGGGGATGTTATAGAAGAATACCCATCAATAAACCGATGACAATAGATGGCTAACACTAAGAAAATCTTGATATCTGATGAAGAGATAGGTCTAGGATAGTTTTTCAAAACCTCGGTGTTTTGAGGATTGACTCTAATTCCATCACCAAAAATGATATGGCCAAGGAAAGCTATTGATCTTAGCCTGAATTATCACTTACTATATTTTGGAAACAACTGGTGTGTTCTAAGAGTTTAAAGCACCACTCTAAGGTGGTCTGCATGCTCATTTTTGCTACGGGAGTAAACCAGAATATCATCAATGAAGACTATGACAAATAGGTCTAAGTACTACTTTAACACACTATCCATTAAGTCCATAAAGGCTGATGGGGCATCGATAAGACCAAAGGACCAGACTAGAAATTTGAAGTGACCATACCGGGTTTGGAAAGCTGTTTTTAGAAGGTCCTATTCTATGAACCTAAGTTGATGATAGCCTAATCTGAGGTCTATCTTTCAAAAATAGATGGCACCCTAAAGATGATCAAATATGTTATCAATTCTAGGAAGTGGATATTATTCTTGACTATGAGTTTGTTCAACTAACGGTAGTCTATGTATATTCGTAGAGAACCATCTTTCATATGCATGAATAAAATAGGTTCACCCTACGAGGAGATGTTGGGTCTGATGAATCCCTTATCTAGGAGATCTTTTAACCGTTCTTTTAACTCCTTAAGTTCTATTGGAGCCATTCTATTCGGCGAAATGGGTATAGGCTGAGTATCTTGGAGAAGGTCTATTCTAAAGTCGATTTCCCTTTTGGGAGGATATCTGGGAAGATCTTTAGGAAATAAATCTAAGAATTCATTTAGCACTGTAACTAACTCAAGAGTTGGATTTTCTGAGTTAGAGTCTTTGACTCGCATAAGATGGTAAATATACCCCTTTGATATCATATTTCTCATTCTAAGGTACAAAATCAACCGAACCTTAAGAGTTTTTGTACTACCCCTCTATTAAAGGACTGGTTTATTTGGAAACTGAAAATGAACTATTTATTGTCTACAATCAACTGAGACATAGCATGAGTGGAGTTAATCCATGTTGAGAATGATGTCAAAATCTGTCATATTTAAATCTATAAGATAAACTAAAGTAACTTTCTGAGATATTATGATAGGACAGTTCCTATATACCTATTTGGATAAGGTAGACACTAAAAAGGGCTCTGCTAGAGTTTTAGGACTAACTCTAAATTTGATGACTATGTAAGGAGTTACAAAACAAAGAGAAGCTCTAGGATCTATTAAAGCATAAAATTATAAATGAAAGACCTGAAACGTACTAGTAATACATTAGGAGGGTTTTCATGATCTTATCGGGATTGAAGAGAATTCAATCTATTTGGAAGTTGACCACTAGTAGCATTGGAAGAAGCATCCTTCTAAATATGAAAACCAGCTGGAATGGACAACTAATAGGACTGGCCATGCTAGCGCAACTCCCTACCTTTCTGAGCAACTACCCAACAATCCCAAATCCGATGGTCTGGCTTGCCACACCCAAAACAGACATCACTTCCAGCTTTAGACTCACCCTAATTATGTCTGCTATATTTTTGACATAGAGGATTCATACGGGCATTGTTAACACTACCTTGGGACACTAGGGAACAGGATTAAAAGGGTTCTGGGGGTGAAGACCTCTGGTGAAAATAAGGATGGTTATCACCTTCTGGCTTTGGCTAACTAAAATTAAAACTACCAGTCCTAGCTCTCTTTTCCCTCTATCTCTCCTTAATCATTTTCTCCTCAATTTGTTGAGAATGGACCATCAGCTTAGACAAGTCCATCTCACTAACAAGCATTGCGGTCCTGCACTCCTTGACCATACTATCAGATACGCCAGAAATAAACTTACTCATCTTGAACCTGTTATCATCTACCACATGAGGAGCATACCTAGCTAACTGAGTAAAATTAAGGGAATACTCCCTCATACTCATATTACCTTGGCTCAAATTAATGAACTCTAATATTTTGGCCTCTCTTAACTCTAATGGGAAGAATCTATCTAAGAAAGTTATGGCAAATTCTTCCTATTCTACAGCCCTTATATCTACACCCCTATCAACTTTCCACTCTTTAAACCAAGTATGTGCTACATCCTTCAATTAATATACAACCAACTTAACACTATGACTAGACGTCACCCCTATAGAATCCGCTACCTTCTGAACCATATATAAGAATTCCGGTGGATTATCTTTAGACTTGGATCTCATGAAAGAAGGAGGATTCATCCGGGTGAAATCTAAAATTTTTGTTGCAGCAGTATTGGCCACTAGGTTGGCCGAAATAGTAGCTGGCAATTCATTTTGTGCTACTAATGAATTGGCTAGAGTAGTGAATGGAACTATAAATTCTGCGTGAGAGACATACTCATCCAGAGGATCTGCCTGGATGGGCTGAGTGGTTAGCATAGTTCCTATTCTTCTTCTGTTCTTCTTGCGAGGAATGTTCTTTAAACGGAAGGAAGAATTGGATTATATAGAGTATTTAACTTGATCTCCTGCTTACTCGCACGACATGAATACTGAAAGAAGGGAAACTTTGCCTAAACGCCTTGTAGCCTCTTATCCATTACTGTGTTGTGCTACAAACACATGCACAAGACTCTACACGATGCAGATTTTATACTTTCCAGGACACTTTAAAACCTTAGGCTCATATACGAAGTTTGTAATGATACGGGATTACCCGTAAGTTGTCACATGGTGATACAGTCCTAAGCGATAACAAGCTAACCCATGACCTGGTACCTACTGTAAGTATTGGATAACATGATCGTAAATGCGGAAGAATACTAAAATGCCATAAGGTTTTAATAATGATACAACTACTGAATAATGTATTTGGCATAATACTGAAATCGAAATAATCGTAATAGCTAACTGTAGTGTCTAAAAAGTCTCGAAACTAAATACCATGAGTTGATGGGAGAGGCCCCCAACTAACTCAACTAACTACTATGATAAAGGCATGAATTAGTACAATCTATCCTTGAATTACAAAAACTCACCACTACTACTGTACTACTGATGATATGAGGGACTAAGTGTCATTCGATAACTGAGCATCAACACCTATGATATAATATATCATAGCGCGACAGAAAAGGTATTCGATCAGTACTTTGAATGTATTGGTATGCTAAATGAGGTAGGTTTATATGCATAGTTTCATGAATAGAACTAATAATTAACTGTATATGCATGTAAAGCATTAAGTACAGAATAAAGAGCATGGAATTTGTAGCTACTGAAAATGCGTGAAAGTCTATAACTACTGAGGATGCATGACCAATTATATAACATGAACTAAGTAAAATCTATAAAATTAAATAACTAAAATCTGTATACTTTTGTCAAACAACACTAAGGCTGAATAACTAAACTAAGACTGTAACTGAGACTATATTTGAGACTGTGGGAGGTATTATCTAACTGACATTCCCCAATTCAAGCTAATCGGTGTCCAACCTATAACCCCAGTTGAAAGGGTTTTAATACATTGCCACATGTACTAACAATGGTTGTGTGGATCTACTAAACTGATATAATGTCTAAAGGACTAAGTGTGTCAAGCCTCAACTGACGGGTGACCCCTGCGAGATAGTCAAGCCTAATCTGATAGGTGACTTCCCATACCCTACGCTGGCTATGTAATTCTAGAATATAGGGACTTCTACTAATGACTCTGCCTATATAACGAGGAAGACGCCATCCCTATAGTCGCTCGGTACTAAATCCTACTCCCAACTAAAAAACACTAAATTACTAAACTGTTCTAAGTTTAACTAACTAATATTTCACTATTCTGAATTGCTCATAGTACATTCTAAAGACTATTATATAATTTAATAAGACTAGACTAAATAAACAGGTATGGATTTTGGGTATTCAATAACCCCAGGACTCAAAATAATTATAGTAAAATGATACTAAAACTTGAAGATCAAAACATGAAGGATCTTAATAAATAAATCACTCTTGTAGGCATTTTATCAAACACTTGTAGTTCATGGTTTAAAACTATCATAGTAATGTCATGGAACTTGTAAAAATAGCGTGAATTCAACATAATAGATCTAAATCCTGGTTTTAATTCAATAAATAATAATATTAAAACATAGAGGATTGAATAATAACAATAATTTCATGGTAACATAGTATAAATCATATTTCATGGAGATTCATGATTGAAATCACAATTTAAAACATAATAACTTGAAAACATTATAACTTCGTGATTAAAATGGGTTACTTGGGCTCCATGGATGAAAGGAATCCATGGAAGAACATCTAACATACCTTAATTGATGGATTTCTGTAAGTTCTTGGTAAATTCTTGAGGATTGACCTTGAATTTGAAAGCTAGGGTTCATGATTGGGAGAGAATATTCTTTGATTTGGCGGAAAATTTTATAAAATAATGAAATAATGTGTTAATTACGGTGAATTTCATGTTAAAGGATGACTAGGGTGAGGGGAAAAATACTGTAATACCCTCAAAATTAAAACTCAGAATTACTGAAAATTTTTTGATTTTGTGAGTTGGCACGACTCGGCGCTATCCCACCGTGTCACTAGAATTGGACAACTGGGAACTGAGGGCTTGGCGCAACGCGGAGGAATCATGGTGCCATTTTGATTTTGAAATTCACCCTTGGCGCGACGCTCGATTATCGCGTTAGGACACTGAAAAAATATAGTTGGGATTTTGGCTAAAGGCATGAAGTGGTGATTTTATGGAGCTTCACTGGAAATTGACAATAATCATTTATTCTAGATCCGTGATGCGCAAAGGGTTAAAATGATGGTAGTTAATGACCGAAACATAAAATCACCATTTCTTACACGATTATCGAATTTGGGTGAATTTTATATCGTTTGAAAGCTAATTCAATTACCTACACAATGGAAAGCTCTAAATTGAAAAATAATGATTTTTTTCAAAAATTTTATATATGAATACTCATGTATTGGTACTTTGATTATTCTAGGGAAATACGGGGTGTTACAGGCAAATGATTTCAATGAAAATAATGGTCATAGGAAATATCTAGATCAAAGTTTAGTTGAGAGAATTTGTTATTGATTAAATTTTAGTATTATATCATACAAGGGTAAATTCACTTTTATAATTGAAGTTATGGAATTTTTATTTAGGGTTCTGTATGGACCCTTTGGGTAATTTTTCATATTTTTTCTTCTTTTCAATGATAGAGCTTTCCTAGTTGTCCCAAGTAATTTATGATTTATTGAGAGTGATAGTTTGGGTAGCAGGTAAATCATTTGGTTTTTAACGATAATTTCTTATTTTTGAGTCTTCGTTGGTTCAAATTGGCTATCAGGCAAAAACACAAGTGAAACAACATCCTATGGTAATTCTGACTCTTCCATTAGCTATGAAATATTGATTTAGCATTAGTGGACTCTTGGTTTAGGTCCCAAGGCATTCAGGATTATTTTGCGCTATTGGTTAGAAGTTTCAAAAATTGAATGTTTGGTTTGGACCAAATTTTCATTGCAACATTATCTATTAAAACTTTGATTGTGCTATTGGGCCCAAAATATTGAATTTTAGAAGGTAGCATAGTCCATTTGTGTATAATGGATTACAAATGAATCCCAAGGGGTTAGCAAAAACTTGAAAATTTTCAAGTCTCAATTGGTGCTAGTGCACCAATGATTCGCAGCCATTGATAGCAACCATAATCTGGTATCCACGACATGAGTACCGCAATCACAAAACTTATATTATGTGCGTGAAAAGCTTGGCAGGCGGCGAATGCTGCAATCGCGAGGGAAAGGTTACGGTAACGACTCCCTACACACCTGGGTGGGTATAAATACCCTATTTTCACCCAACTTTCTCTATTTCTCATCCATTCTCAAGGGACATAAACTATAAGAAGTGGGATGACTTGGTAATAGCTATTATGGGAAATTTGTGAGCTTGTATAATGATCTATTACGCAGTATTCCTTTAAATTGGGGGTAAGATTGCTATATTTTCATGATTAATTTTATTCTTTATTTATTAAAATCCTTACACCTTTTTTGACCTAATTTTATCAAAAATATAGCTTGAAATTCACCCAATTTTTAGAATATTACTCTTTGAGCATATGGGGACATTATGCCTCAAAAATGAGAATTTCCTAAATGGAGCCCTCTAGTATTTTAATTAATTTTGGTCCCTGAGCACAATAGTACTATATGGGCATCTTTTTCCTTGTTTTGATTAGTATATTTTTATTTTTATAGCATGGAATCTTGCGGAATCTTCCGGGAATGAAATATCAGTAATTAGTAGATTCTTTAAGCCTTCTTTAGCATCTAGATAGCTTAAACTTACCCATTAATAGATTGAGCTAATTCATAGTGTATTTATGATATTATGTTAGATTTTTGATGGGTTTTAGGTGTTGATGTGAAGAATTGAAATACATTGGTTAATTTGAATGTTTACGGTATTCGAACACCATAATTTAGTCATAATTGATCTTGTTGGTCATGTTTTAGTTAAATTCATATCTTCGGATTAATTGAGGCATGTTTGACATATAAAAATGGAATTAGATATATTAGTCTAGTCTGGAATATAATATGCCTTGTAATGAAATTTGGGGATTAGAAGTGGCCCTTCAACCCACCTTAGGCCAAGATTCGTATTATTCTTGTAAGCCTTTATCCGCTTGTTATACACCTTGAAAATGCTTATTAAGGTAATATTAAGGAGATTTGTCACTTGATCATTATGTTGGATTTATATTGGGAGTTGATTCTTATTGATAGTATGATAGTTATTACATAAATATATATATATATATATATGTTCAAGGCCAGATATTAATTAAAATATTAATGATATATTTACCAATTCTAATTCTGCTATAGATAATATATTTGTCGATGCATGTCCTAGAATTTACTAGATATGATTATATATGATTATCGGTTTAAGTCTTGATATTGAATATAACATTGATGATATAATATCAGTTCAAGTCCGACTGTTGGCAATATAAATATTAATTTCGAGTCTGGCTATGGTTTATGATATTTATTATATAATTACTGGTTTGGGTTTGGTTAAGGATCAGATATTAATTATATAAATACAATATTATGCTATTAATTATATAAATACCAATTCTACTTTCGATATAGAGGATCATATTGATAATATGGATATCGGTTTAAGTTCGAAAATGGGAAATTGTTACAGAATGGCATGACATGGATAGATTCTAGATGTATCATTGAAATTTGTAAATTATGGTTGTTCGAGTTACGCTTTACTTGATTCTACTCTCCAAACTTATGGGGGCCTGCGTAGGGCTATTTACTTTTTCACCCTAATTGGCTTATGGGGACCAATTTCGTTGTTATAGTTTCTTGTGTTTTATGTTATCATTCTGGTCTATTTAATTATTGCGTACATCGATGTTTGAGTTATTTTATGTTTTTTTCTTTTCTTTGAATTGTTATTTTATCCTTTATTTTATCACACTTATATCATGCTTTAGCTCTGTTGACTGATGTTCCTAATTAGTACATAATATTTTGGTACTTATTCTACATTTCTATACCTTATTGGTGTAGATCTAACTGCTAGTTTCCAACGTTAATTCAACGGTCATGCTATGCTTGATTTTTGAGATAGGGTTAGCTCTTACAACTTGGGTTGTTTTTATTGTAGCTCGTGTAATGTATCTACCAAGTCATAGGATTTTTATCTATATTATTCATTTTCTCTTGTCTATTTTTATTGCCTTACTTATTTTAATGTTGAAATTGTTATTTTCGCCTTTGTTGGGCATTTTACAACATGTTAACTCATTGGGAATAACTCCGGGCTATGGTTCGAGTTACCTACATGAAGGATTCAATTGGTGCCTTCATGACTCATAAATTGGGAGGTGATTAATTAGTATTGGAGCCTAGGTTTCATATGTTTTGTTGATACAATAAGAAATGTATAGTAGAATCTTATTTGATCAGAATGATGCAATCTATTTCTTCTTATCGCGAGGCTATGGGACATTATTAAATGTTTTTCAATTCATTCACCTATTCGTGCTAATATTATGTGTGGATTTATAAAGAACTTCTTTGGCTTTACTCTTTCGTATATAACAAGAATATGTGCTAATGCTACAGGAGATAAGGGCCTTGAAATAGAGCCTAGGGATCATGTCGCTACATGTGGATGACCAAAAGGTCATGGACAACCTTGAGATATGTCCTAATTTTGGGGCCTAGATAGGGGGCCTCCACCAGATCATATTTCTATTCCAATGCAAAATATTCATCTGCCCCAGCCAGTGTTGGGCCAAGGACTAGCCCAGGATCCACTAGAATTTATTTTTACCTTAGTGCTCAGTGATGATTTTGTTCAACTTTTAGGGTTTTTTGGTGTTTCACCATCTAATAGCACACAATTTACCAACCAGAGTGGTACTGACGCAGGGGAAAAGCTTGTAGCCACGACTTCTAGAGTTTAGGTCCCTTCTACGCTGGTAGTCGCTTGGCCAGTTATTGTCTAGCCTGCTATGTCAAATGTGTAGAAAAATATGTTGGGCAAATTATTAATATTGGCTCCGCCTAGGTTTCCTGTGCACTGGGTAATGATGCATATGTGTTTTTGATTTCTTTTGAGGATAGGCCCTTAATTTGGATCATATTGAAACTCCTGGTGTAGACTTGTAAAGATCTGAGACTACGCCCTAGTTGTCATATGGTGCCTAGGACCACAAGTGATCCCTCGATAACCCGTGTATTGGCTTAACTTCTGAGCAACTGAATAAAACACATAAATCTAAAGAATGCTAAGAATAATTAATTACTATTTTCATTAACAACATTTTGCTGTTCGGGGCGGGGATAAGATTGCTTCATCACAAGCCTATCCCACTAAAAAAACCTTTTTTTTGGTATGCCACTCCCGAGAAAGAAGTGCCACGCACGAGCAGAGCGAAAAAAAAGCAAGGGGACTTCTTTTCTTTTTTGGGGATACCTTTTTGAAGTTGGGGTCATACAAGAGGAAGAAGGGGAACTAGCAGTGAATCTCTTCCCAACCGGCCAAGCCAAATCAGGGCACCACTTTGGATGGGAATTCAGAAAATAAATCTTTTATGAACTTGGTCAGTACAAAGCTATATTAATAAGATTACAACTCTTCTTATACAAAATAAAACTGAAACTCAATACATCAACTATACTGACTGTCTATGTAGACTATATTATACTGAATATAGGTAGCTGGGATGCGACTCCAACTACCACTAATCAATACACTTAAGTAAGAAAATAAAGTACATAAATAAAATCTAACTGAAGTCCCCGAAGTAGGAGGGCTCATCATCTGCATTTCAGACTCTGCAACTCTCTGGTTGTGATATATGAACTATAACTAAACTCGTACCTACATTATTAAAAAATGTAGAACATAATCGTATATGTTGATCAATACTTTTGGAATGTACTGAGCATGTGAGGGTGAATGCATAAGTAAAATAATATTTTTGTACATATAAACTTTTAAACATTGCATGCTAAGTGTAAATGACTCACCTTGGGCTTGAATAAAACAAAGCTATAAAATCATACACATGAGTAATGAAGCATAAAAATAACTTTGTGAGCCATAAGATTTATTTCTAAAAGCTTTTCTTGTATTCTGTCTTTGGACTTAGGATTTAGGGACTTTGGGAGGTTCTTCTAACCGACAAAAACCATGTGAGTTGTCATGGTGTCCAACTTCTTACCCATATTGGGGAGAGCTGTTCTACATTTGCCATCGACATAGAACCTTAACTTAAGTGATCACTATATTAGCCCACAATGGGCAAATCATTCACCTATGGTGAAACGTAGTTTTGTGGCATGAGACCTTGGAATCATACCAAACTCGGTACTAAATACTACTCCCATACTTATCGCTCAAAACTTTAGGAAATCCACCTTAAAATAGCAGAATGGTTTATAATGAAAACCAAATATGTTTCTCCTTTTTTAAATCTCAAACTGTATGACCAATGTGTATTAATTATCTTAGATTAGGATCAAAAGATCAATTCTTTCTTAAAAATCTGAATACTTGCTTATCAGAGTAGGCTAAAAATAAAATCTTCGTGAAATATCAAAACTCAATTTTAGGGCTTAAAGTCCACACTTTAAATCTCATGCAAATTCATAGTAAAACATCATGAAAAATATAATTTTTGAAACACTTCAATGATCTTAAAGTAATGAAATCAAACTCACGATATCATGCTTAAAACTCAACTGGAAATCTATAAAATCATACCACACGCATCAAGATATGAAATTAGACATGGAATTCAACATTTAAGTCACTTGTAACATCATAATCTTCAAACAGTGATAATTGGGTATGGACCCTAATTTGCAAAATATCAAATTTTAAATTAATACAATTTTCGGGCACAAAGATGAAAGGGTATCCTCGATCATAAATCCCACATACCATAATGACGATGAAATTGTGAAAAGATTGGAACTTTATGCTTGAATTCCTTGATTTCTTGTAAAAAGCACTTAAATCTTGTTCTTGGTAATGGAAGAGAGATTTGGATCATAACTTAACAGATTCGGGGCTTAGGGATTGTAAATAATTCATTTAAGAATCCCTTATAACAATTTGGAGTGATTAGGGATGGTTTAGGGGAGTAAAATTACTTCAACACCTTTTATTTAAGTCAAAATGGAGTATTTTTGGCACTTTCCAATAACTTATGTGTCACCTTGTCAATATCCCAAGATAGGATTTGCTTTGCATTGCCCATCACCGATTGCACACCCTTACTGCCTCTCACGAAAGTAAGCATAACGTTTTGCTCAGTTATCGAATTAAGGCAAAATTGGTATCATTGGAAAGCTACTTCGATTATACACAATGTAGTGTGTCTTCACATGAAAAATTCCACTTCCATCAAAATTAATAAATGGCTAAAGTAGACCCTTGTAGAATCGAATACCTAACTTTAGATGGATCGAAGGTTCTTAGCTCAACTTTGTTCTAAGGGATTCCTATGAAAATTTTTCAGCACAAAATTACTTCACACACTAGTATAGATATCATGAAACTTATATTCTCATGGGAATAATTTTTATTGAGGGTTATACGTTATGTCCGAGCAAACGCTAACACAGTTGAGGCTTTTAACTGAGAATAATTGCAAAGTATTAAGGAACTTTTGTCATTTTTGATTGTTTTATCTTCGATTTTATAGTAGAAGCAAAGATGCATGAGAACCAACAAGGATGGAAGCAAAAGAGTTGAAATTAGAAGTAAATAGAAGAAAAAGTGTGGCTGACAATTTTCCTAATAAGTTGTCAGCCCTATAATAACTAATCAGCTTCATCGTCAGCCTTAAATAGAGAATGGACCTCAGCTGAAAGTTGTGATGACATTTCTTGATAAGCCGTCAAAGAGTTGATAGGACGTCATAGTTACCGTCATCCTAAGGCAAAACATAAGAGCTGAGGTAGAGAAGTGACGACATCCATGATAAGTTGTCAAAGATCTAATAGGTCGTCATATTTTGTCGTCAGCCTTAAGGAAAAAGTTTTAAAACTGAAGAAGGAGCTGACGACATTTATGATAAGTTTTCAGGCTCCTGATATGTTGTCACAAATGTCGTCGCCTAATTCGAGGAATTATTCAACTCCGTGATTTTGTTTCCTTATTTAGGCTAAACTATTTAAAGTCTTATTTAGGGTTTTCTAAGGGAGTCGTAAACCTAAGTTGGAGACACGTATTTTGTTACTTTTCTCTCTAGTTTCTTGGCTTAAAAAATAATTAACTTTAAAGAGATTATCATTATTATCTTTGGGATTTCTACTGTGTGTTAACTGAAGAAATAAGTTTCGCTAGTCATCTTTTTGTAAGTATCGCTTACCGAATTATGAATTCAAATTTTTATCTTTTTCTTTATATTATAAGTAGGTAATCCCCAATAAACTGAGTTATTGGATCTATGGGTTTGGGTTGGTAACGTAAGTGCGTGTTTAGGATTCGAACGGTAGTAGTAACTTCCTGATTATCCTTTTGTCTATACTTTATCTATTGGTTGCAAATAATAGTTCCTACTTGCTAGTGATTTTCTTGAACAAAGAAATCAAATATAGTAAAAACTGGATTAACAATAGGGACATGGAAGCTACCAACCTTCTGATTAATAATTAATGATGTAACAAGATTAATTAACCTGAGATAATATCCTGTTTTGAAATATCAACTCCCTAAGTTTGAGAGAATTAGGTAGTAAATTGCTTAAGTGGGTCGAGAGATATTTAGGCATAAATTCGACAAGGATAATATATTATTCTTACTTACCACAAGAATCCTGAATCATTGTTAGTTTCTGTCAAATCCCAACACCCATAGTGAACATAACTTTGGTTTTCCATATACAATTGATTACCAAACACTGAACTTAAAGTAACCTAAAATTACTTGTTAATCTCAAAAGCCCCTATTTCATCTTTTCGTATCATTTGTTTGAATTTAACTTTTAGCTATAGTTCCAAATTAGTTTAATCACAATTCACATTATTCTTTGTGGATTAGACCCCGAATCCAAAGTTGGGTAAATATATTGACGACAACCGCCTTACACTAAATTGATGTGTAAGTCGAACGTTATTAAAAATGGCGCCCAGGGTAAAATTTGGCATATTGAGTTGGTATGGAATTCTAACCTACTTGCTTGAATTCAAACTTGTAAATATTTGTTTTGGGTTTTTTCTTTTATTTCTTGTGTTAGGTAGATTTTTATTTTTAGTTTGCTTACTACTATGGCATCATGGATTTAACATGATCTTGGTGGTTGAAAATCATAAATTGATGATCCATGTCCATATTGTGATGGACCTTATTTTCGAAAAGAATATAGCTATGCTCCTCGGAGAGAGATATCTGCACCATCTCCATCCTATTGGGAGTATGATTGTTCTGTATGTGGTGGTCAAGATGGACATTGGAGTGATTGCCCAAATCACCCCTTTCCCCATTGTGCTAACCCAAATTATAGTTCTTTTTATGATTTTGACAGGTCTTTTGGTCATGAAAACGAAGAATGAAGCACTGAAAAGAGTGGCATTGAAGCTATGCTTCAACTAATGTTAGATCATATAGAAACAAGGAATGATATCATATGTGATATACTTCAAGATATTAGAGCATTTAACAAGGAAAGAGAAAGGGTAGTGGATATGGATATCGAGGTCAATCATCCAAAACACTCTTTTACATTATGTTTAGATAATATCTTGTCTGTGGAATTATTTAGACTAATCCAAGAGTGTGAAGATAAGGAGAAAGAATCCTATCGTGATGTTTAGCTTGATGTTGAGAAACCCTTGGTGATTTCCCAACCAACCAAACCATTCATGAACAAAGATGCCAAAGATGAGGAAATGGTACTAGAGTCCAAAGAAGAAATCAAGCACAATCTTTTGAAGATTCTAGTCTATTTTGGGGTAAATATACTATTATGGATGCTATTCCAAAATTGAGAGTTGGTCCTCATTCGAATTTCAGTCCTCATTCGAATCAGTTTTCAACATTATTCTTGGTGGATGTGATGAAAGTCGAATCACCCAAGCAAATGATAAATTTTGAAAATGAGGAAGAAAATTCTTATATTTTGGAGTTTATCATTCCAAAAAGGTATACTACAACCCCAATCTTGAAGGCCAAGAATCTTAAAGATCGATGTCCATTTAGTGGCTTTTTAAGATCCTTACTATTTCCCAATGAGCCCACACGAAAGTTCAATGCAAAGTTTGTCAAGCGGTTCATGTTTTCAAAGTGGCATGATAGAACATTCCTTATCATGCCCTACCATTTTCCCAACAGACCTAAAAGATGTAAAGATCAAAAGATGTGCCGACAATTTAAATCATCAAAGTGGAGGGATAAAGGATGACTAAATATTCTCGTGCCACAACATTAAATCAAGTGCTACTTGGGAGGCAACCCAAGGTATTTTGTTTTTTGTATTTGTATTATGTGATTGACATTAGATCTTTGCACCCATGGTGCCACAGGTATGTTTCTAACTCTCTTATTTTGGTTTGACGCATTGGGAACATTGGATGATTTTAAGTTGAGGTTGGGGCTACTTGTGGGTGTTGATGTCCTCTTGGTGTTTTTGTTGTCGTGCCTCTTTTCCCCGGAGTCTTGTTCCTTGCAGAGCCGGCATATTTAGGCGTACTATTATTATTTGTTAAATTTTATAGTTGACTCAGAGAAATACATGTACCTTAGGAAGTTAACATGTTTCTGTTGATTTTTGAACACCTCTCCAATGGTCTATTTTATAACTATGTGATATACATTTATGTATGACCACTATGCATCTTGTTATGGCATTAGTACTAGCGACATGATAAGAATTGATAAATAATTGCATGAACCAAATGGGTAGTAGCTTGTGATGTACCTATGTGACATGTGTGTGAGGTAGTACTTAGTTCCAGTTGTGTGTTAAATCCAGAACTTGCCCGGTTGTTTTTGCCTTGGTTACAGGATAACGGTTAGGAAAGGATCATAGCCCGCTTTATATTACCTTTAGCCTAAATAACCTTTCTTGTATGGAAAATAACCCTTGATCCCTACTTTGAGCCTGAGTAGCCTATTTTTGTATGACACCTGTCACCTTTCCATTTATATCATAATGAACCTATTTTGGAACTAGTCCTTCTTGGACACTGTGCACCTTTACTTAGACAAATAGCCTTAGTTTAGGGTGGTTATCATAAGGGTGTATGATATAAAATGAGTAGGAAAAAGGTAAAGTAAAATAAAAGAATAAAATATGGGTGCGGTGGAAAAGAGAAAGAAAAATAAAAGTTGTGAAAAACAAAAAGTGATTGTAGAATAGACCGCACCCATCTTGAATAAGTTTGATCAACAAAAGAGAAGAATAAAAAAAGGGTAATGAGGTGAACCCCAAAAATCTAGAATAATGTCAAGGAGGATTAGTCACTTTAAATATTTAATAACAACAACGCAACAGACAGGAATGAAGATATGGCACCAACTCAGAAAGAAAATGGACCTCAGTTGAAAGTTGTGATGAGATTTCCTGATAAAACGTCAAAGTTGTCATCTGCCTAAGATAGAATATCGGATGAGGTAGAGAAGTGATGACATCCATGATAAGTCATAAAATATCTAATAGGTCATCAGATTTTGGCGTCAGCCTTAAGCAGAAAGTGCTAAAACTGAAAAAGGAGCTGATGACATTTGTGATAAGTCGTCAGGCTCCTGATAAGTTGTCAAGAATGTCGTCACCTAATTTGAGGAATTATTAAACTCTGTGATTTTGTTTCCTTATTTAGGATAAAATTCTTAAATTCTTGTTTAGGGTTTTCTAAGGGGTGGCAAACATAAGTTGGATACACGTATTTTGTTACTTTTCTCTCTAGTTTCTTGGCTTGAAAAACAATTACCTTTGAAGAGATTATCATTATTAACTTTGGGATTTCTACTCTGTGTTAATTGAAGAAACAAGTTTTGCTACTCATCTATTTGTAAGTATCACTTACTGAATTATGAATTGAAATTGCTATCTTGTTCTTTATATTATGAGTAGCTAAATCCAAATAACCTTAGTTATGACATCTATGGGTTTTAGTTTGTAACGTAAGTATGTGTTCAAGATTCCAATGGTGGTAGTAACTTCTTGGTAATCCCTTTGTTTATACTTTATCTATTGGTTGCAAACAATAGGTCCTGCTTGCTAGTGATTTGCTTTAATAGAGAAATCAAATCTAGTAAGAACGTATTAAAAACAAAGATTTGGAAGCTACCAACCTTATGATTATTAATTAATGTTGTAACAAGATTAATTAACCTGAGGTAACATCCTGTTCAGAAATATCAACTTCCTATGTTTGAGAGAATTAGTTAGTAAATTGCTTAAGTAGGTCGAGAGACATTTAGGCATAAATTCGGCAAGGATAATGTTTTGTTCCTACATACCACAAGAATCATGAATCATTGTTAATGTCTGTCAAATCCTAACACCCATAATGATCATAACTCTTGTTTTCCATAAACTATTGATTACCAAAGACTGAACTGAAAGTAACCTGAAATTACTCGTTAATCTCAAAAACCCCCATTTTATCTTTTTGTATCATTTATTTGAATTTAACTTGTAGCTATAGTTCCAAATTAGTTTAATCGCCACTCATATAGTTCCCTAAAGATTCAACCCCGACTCCAAAGTTGGGTAAATATATTGACGACGACCGCCTTGCACTAAATTGACATAAAAGTTGAGCGTTATCAATACGTATAAGAACAACGGTTAGAATTCTAGTGCAAAAATATGGGGTGTTACATTATCTCTTCCTTGGAAACATTCATCCTCGAATGATGGGTTGGAATTTATTGAAACATTCAAAGTATGGAATAATGTAGCCATGAAATATCTGCTAATGAAGGATATAGCTGAGCAGAAACTTTAAAAATTCTATCATGAAGCTGAATTCTAAGTTGACTTGACTTTATTGACTATCAGGAACTAATTCATGCTGAGAGTTTTGAATTTTCTTGAAGTGTTCAAGATACAAGCATACATATAGAACTGTGATGTTATAAATTATGCAAGCACAAATATGAGACAAAGAGACTAAGATCATACAAAGGGTATTACACCGTCTGAGCTAGAATACTTGGAAAACTAAGATCATTCACTGAACTCTTATGAGCTTAATCATGTCCAAATACTAAATCTAAAACTGATGCCTGAGGCACGAACTGAGCTGAATTCATAATTTATATTAATATGAATATTTTAACTCATAGAATGGGCTTACTCGGAAAACTTTGTGTAGTACGGCTAGATGGAAAGTTGGAAATCGATAAGAGTTTATCTATTTGATTGGTAAACAAGATTGTAGGCTATATGGACTGGATCATACTGATTGCTCAAGCAAAAATAGAGTATTTCATCAACACTCTTCTACAAAATTCTAATAATACAAGGGAGCAATGAATATTGGGCATGATCTAAACAAGACATCTGACTACGGAATCACAACCCTGATACAACTCTATAGCTTGGAACATGGTCATATATTTCATAAGCTAGGATAGAATTACTAGGACTTAGGAAATACAACTTCGTACTTTCAAGCTTAGCAACACTTCTCAAATACTCCCTCAACTATACTATTCCCCTTAAATACCATACTCAACTGAATCAATATATAAAACTATCATGGGCATTCCTAAATCCATCTACTAATGTCTACACTAAACTAAATCCTCCCACCATGATCAAGGCTTACTCAAAATCACAAGATACAACATGCTACACCATAATACTAGTCTAAACCACATGATTCAATCTTTTATGTCTCTTATAGATCTCATACACTAAGAAAAACATGCCTTACCGCTTCAATGACTAACTCTGAACTCTTACTATGGATCCACTAGCGCATATTACATTGCTCCATTGACATCTCAAAATAACATTAAAGCCTAAAATTATAGCTACATATGAACATCAAGGCAACAACCCATAAAGGCATAATTATCATATTCTCTAAACCTCTATTAACAACAACTTTCTTGCGCTATGCTTAAGAAGACATACCTAAATAATCTTTCTTAATGAATGTCATCAACTCTCTCTAATCTAACCCATTGCTTATCAATTAACATCACCACTCTATTAACATAGGAAGGGTCACTAAAGGATAAAGCATAAGGATCTAAAGCACGAAAGAATACTCTACATACTTTAACACTTAGCTGAGGTCTGAGGAATAAAATGTTAAATATATGGATTTATTAAAGCGATCTAAACTAAAAACATAAATGATATAATGCGAATCTCACTAGTATCTGAGTTCTAAGAACTGATCATACTCTGAAACATGAGTTCATATTTATCATGAAATATTAATCATAATATTGGAGTTCATAGATTCATGAGGGATAAATCGAATCACTGAGTGAAGTCGTTTCGAGTGAAGTCGTTACTTACTTACTTACTAGAAGTTAAAAATGAACTTGAATGCACATGAAGTGTAGAAGCATTAGCCTTTGGCATGGATCTATAACACTAGTCATGGATTTGGTGTGATAATGACTAAAATCCAAGGAATACTCTAGAGTAAGAAGGGATCACTATCTTATCACAACTCTTATTAACATAAATCACTACCTCATTCTCACAAATAGATTTGGCTCCTCAAGCTAACATCTCCCCCCGAGGTTAAAGTTGATATTCTAAGCTTATGGGTCTACTCCATATCCTAGTAATTGAGCCAAATTTCTTTGCTCTACCAGTCTACACATAAATGCATAACTCACATGAATAAACTATATTGCAAACTTACTGACTTCATTCTTGAACAACCCTTTTCATATACCATCATTAACTTTCTAGCTTCAATAGTAATCATCATAGACTTGTGCTTTATTAACTCGACAAAAATACCTGCCTCACTAAACACGAAATCATAGCCTACAAAGATCACACTTCTATACTTACATTCTCGCCAAACCATAAGAATCAAATTCATGCTTAAAAAAACTCTACACCATCTATCCATAACTCTTTAACTTAGCTATTCGGAACACCATATACTATAAAATAGCCTTTTTTAACTTAGCAACTCAAGAGTACCACTAATGTAACTCACCAAAAATCTATCCCATGATGTCACACGGTGGTTAGGACCACAAGTGATCCCAAGCTAACCCTTCTACTAGCATAACTCATAAGAAACTAAATAATATGCATCAAATGATTGAGTTTACAGTGTGGAAACATAATAATGATGGAATATGTGATAAATACAATACTGATAAAACTTTTACATTGTGATAAAGTCTGAAAGAAGGACTAAACATACATTACTAACTCTAACTGACATTAGTGAAGCCTCTACTATACTGACTAAAGATTGCTAGGATGCGACCCCAACTATCACTAATCAATACATAAGAGTAAGAAAGTAAAGTACATAAATAATATCTAACTAAAGTCCCCAAAGTAGGAGGAGTCGTCATCTACTGGCTGGAATCTGCAAGCTATCTGAATATAATATGCATGCTACAAATCGTACCAATATTTTAAGGAAATGTAGAACATAGAAATATATGTGGATCAGTACTTTGAGGATGTACTAAGTATATGGGGATGAATGCATAAGTAAAAATATCATCTCATCATCATAATTTGCAAAACAATGCATGCTAAATGTAAATAACTCACATAAGCTGGAATATCTGAAATACTAAAAATACTAATCATGAGAAGCAAATCATACTTTATAAATCTAGTGACTCATAAAATTTAGTTCTAAAAATTGTACTTGTATTCTTCCTTTAATGAAGCTGTCTAAGTGTAGAAAGAACTCACTCTAAATATGAAATGTAAAAGATGAAAACTACAGTTAATATCTTTCTGTAAACCATAATCTGAGTAAAACATAGGAGCCTTAACACTTAGTTTTTCTGAAAGATTTTCTATAACTCTTTTTGTTCTAGAATATGTAGTCTGAAAACTTTAAAACTTTAGGGAAAATACTTTATCTGAAGAGAGGTACTTTAAAACTATTCTGAAAAGCTTATTATAGGGAAAAACTATTCTACAATGGAGGTTCTCTTAACCGACATAGACCATGCGAGCTATACGGATTCCAACATCTTGCCCTCCTAAGGAAGGAACCTCACATTAGGGAGAAGTATCGTACTCTTGCTAGGGATTATAACCTTAGATTAAGTGATCACAACTCTGCCTACTATGGGCACTTAATCTCAATCCTATGGTGGTACGTAGTTCTGGGGCATTTGATTTTGGAATCATACCCATATTGGTGCTAAATAATACTCCCTTTAATTATCTACGCTCATCTTGTTGGAAATCTATTTTAAAACCTACATAAGGGTTTATTATGAAACTAGTTATGCATTTATCTGATTAAATCTGTGAATGAAGCTATTTTTCTCTCTGTAATCTATAGTAAATATGTAAAGTGGATTTCAAAACTTATCTGAGGATCAAAATATCAAAACTTTATACAAAATCTAAAATAATCAGCTCATGGAATGCTTAAAGCATCATCATTCTCAAAAACTCAACATATAAACTTTGGGCTTAACAACCCATATATCAAACTCATGTAAAAGTATTATAATAATTATGCTTGATAATGAAAACATTAAAAATTCATCTCGAAATCAGGAAATTACTGCAATAATCATGCAAATATGAAAATAGACATGCATTTCAACTTATAATTCTCTTGAAATCTCATAATCTTGTAAATGGCAACATTGGGTATGAACCCTAATTTCAAATTCATTGAAAATTAAATAACTTTGTAATTTAAAATAAGTTTTAGGCATGAGGATGAAAGAAGTATCCATCTTCATAACCCCACATACCTCAATTGACGATCTTAGATAAGAAGCTTGAATCTTTGATTCCTATAATTCTTTTGAAGATGAGTTCTTAGATATCTTTTCTTGGGAATCCTCCATCTACAACTTTCTTGAAGAATCTATGGTGGAATTTGGTTTCTTGGAGAAGGGGCTTCTGGTTTCTATTGTTTGGTTTTGAATAGAATGGTTAATAATGAGCATAAGGTGCTTAGAATAAGCTTAAATCTTATATTTTGATGAATTGGGGAATAGGAAATTGACCAAAATGCCCTTTTTAAACTTTATGTCAGAACTGAAAAACATAATATTTTTCCCAATTTGGTTAGCCATCGTGACGTGGCACAATCATAGTGGCTCACTGGAAAAGGACTAGTGGGAACAGGGCATTCTCCATGATGCAGAGCTATCGCGGTGCCCTATAGTTTTTTGCATTTTGGCTGCTAGCGCGACGCACCACCATCGCGTCTAGCTACTGGAAATCAACAATTGAGAATTTAGACCTCTTCACGATGGACCAACATCGTGGAGGTCCACTGAAATTGATGATTATGAAATTATCCTTCACCGTGATGCGATGGTTACTCAAGTGGGACACTGCCAACATAAAAACGTCATAACACCTTCACCAAGTATCGAATTTAGGAGAATTTGGTATCGATGGAAATCTTATTCAATTTACCATATAATCTTATTTAAAATTCCGTATGGAATAAATATTATTCATTTTGGAAGCTATCCCTTAACATTCTAGGAATGAATTTAATCTAGGAAAAGTATAGGGTATTACAACTAACCATATGCAACACTTAATAACCTTAGCAAATAATGCAACCTCATATAACCTTGGGAACACCTCTACATCATACTTACAACATCATACTTAATTATGAATAACTAAGTTTAAACTCTTGCATACACTGTTTAAGCATACTAATCACTCACTTATAACTAGCATCACCAACCAAGAAATCATTAATTCCACCTTTTTGATTATTCATTGTTCAAACTTAGTGTCCACAACTTTGCACACCATTTTTACACGTGAAAACATCAGTAAACACTAGTTTACTAGAACCTTATAATAACAATAATTGATCATAAACCTATGGTATACCTTATTAAGATCCATTAGCACATCCTCTTTCTATACATTATAACTATTTACTCATTTATACACCTAAATTTCTTTCATAGCTCTATAAGTTTCAACTAAAATCCTTTTTGCAACCTCAAGGGAAGTCTAAATTAATAATACAGAACCACCCAATACTCTAATTAATAACCTATACTTTTGTAACATAACAAATACCATCAATAACTTCTTTCATAGTTCAAGCAAACAATAATTTACCTTTACTAGTAACTCCTTCTCTACCTTCAACCAAGAAACCAGTACCACCTTTATTACCCCTAAACTAACACACAAGGATATATCACCTCACTACTAAGTTGATCGTATGCCAAAGTTCAGTTATATACATTCAATATATCGCCCTCACCACCTTTCTAGTCACTATACTTCTAAACCCATACTTACAACTATCAAAAGGTTTTACTACTTATAAATCATAACACTCTAGATAGTAATATCCCTCGAATGCAAAATCTATTTAACCATCTAGGTTCATACCATCTCTTCTCACGATCACTATCTATATTGAAGGTTTAATAAGGAATCTTGATACATATCTTACTTTGTCTTAACTGAAGGACTAATAGGGATGAGGAAATAACTTCAACTTTAGGAACTTATAACACACTAGCGAGCTCCTCTAAAGCCCCTTGTGTGACTTCTGAAGTTAATAATAATAAATCTGAGAACATCATCTGGGTGGAATTGGAATCTAGTACTAATGTTATCCTGGAAAGTCATCGATGGACAATTTTTGGGTAACACACAAATCAATATATGTTTTTTAGAGAAAGACTTTACAACACGATCTAGAGTACAAAATAAAGAAGACATTTCTCAAATCGCCTATAGCCTCTCGAAGAAAAGTATGCACATCAATGTACTGTTCCGCAAGACTCTACTAGACATGACTTAATAGACACCCTCAGACACTTTTACTCTTTTCTATGATACAAAATTTCTAACGACCTGAGACTACCCCCTAGTCGTCACATGGTGCTTAGGACCATAAGTGATCCCAAGCTAACCCTTTTACTGTCTTAACTTATGAGAAATTGAGTAAAACACATAGATATGAATAAAAATGTGTAAAATAAATCTTTTACGAAATTGATCAATACAAAGCTATATTAAGATGTTTACTACTCTGCTTATAAAAACAAAACTAAAATAAAATACATTAACTATACTTTTTGTCTATGAAGCCTCTACTATACTAATTATAGGTTGCTGGGATGCGACTCCAACTACCACTAATCAATACACTTGAGTAAGAAAATAAGTACATAAATAACATCTACTTGAAGTCCCCGATGTAGGAGGACTCATCATCTGCGGGAAGGAATCTTCAATTGTCTGGTCGTGATATATGGTCTAACTGAACTAGTACCTACATTATTAAACAACGTAGCATATAGATATTTATGTGGATTAGTACTTTTGGAATGTAATGAGCATGTGAGGGTGAATGCATAAGTAAAATAATGATTTAGTGTACATATAAAATTTTAAACAATGTATGGTAAGTGTAAATAACTCACTTGAGCGTGAATAAAACAATGCTGTAAAATCACAAACATGAGTAATGAAGCATAAGAATAACTTTGTAAGCCATAACACTTAGTTCTAAAAGCTGCTCTTTTATTCTATCTTAGGACTTAAGAATTAGAGAGTTTGGGAGGTTCTTCTAACCGACATAAACCATGGGAGTTATCATGAAGTCCTACGTCTTACCCACATTAGGGTGAGTTGTTTTACCCTTTCAATTGAAATAGAACCTTAACTTAAGTGATCACTATCATTGCCCATTTGGGAAAGTTACTGCCACACAGTTCTGGAGCTTGAGACATTGGAATCATACCCAACTCGGTGCTAAATACTACTCCCATAAGTATTACTTAGAACTTTAGGAAATCCACCTTAAAATTGCTTAAGGGTTTATAATTAAAACCAAATATGGTTATATTTTTTTAAATCTCAAACTATATAAACAATATGGATTCCTTATCTTAGCTTAGGACCAAAAGATCAATTCTTTCTTAAAAATCTGAATACTTGCTTATCAAATCATCCTAAAAATATATTCTTCCTGAAATATCAAAACTCATTCTTAGGTATTAAAGCTTACGCTTTAAATCTCATACATATTCATAGAAAAAAATTATACTCAATATACTTCTTGAAATACTTCAATGATATCAAAGTAGAAATCAAACTAACAATATCATGCATAAACTCAATTGGAATCATATCACACTCATGAAGATGTAAAATTAGGCATGCAATTCAACATTTAAGTCACTTGTAACATCATAATCTTTAAATAATGATAATTGGAGACGAACCCTAATTTGAAAAATATGAAATTTTAAATAAAGATAAAGTTTTTGGAAAAAAGACGAAAGGGTATCCTCATTAATAAACTCCACGTACCTTGATGACAATAAAAATGTGAAAAGATTGGACCTTTAAGCATGAATTCCTTGATTTCCTGTAAAAAGCACTTGATCTTATTATTGGTAATAGAAAAGATCTTTGGATTGTAACTTGACTGATTTGGGTCTTACGGATTATAAATAATGCATTTAAGAACCCTTTATAACAATTTGGAGTGATTTGAAATGGTTTAGGGGTCTGAAATGACTTCAGCATGCTTGATATAAGTAAAAATGGAGTATTTTTCACACTTGGCAATGACTTAGGCATCACCCAGTCAATCACCTAAGATAGGATTTGCGTCACATTGCCCATAGCCCAAGAATGTTTTTGCAGTGCATTTCCTATCGCACACCCTTACTGCCTCACACGAAAATGGGAATAACATTTCGCTCAGGTATCGGATTAAGGGAAAATTGGTATTATTAGGAACCTAATTCCATTATCTATAAATTTGTGGGTCTTGAGATGAAAAATTCAATGTACATCAAAAGTTATACACGTTCAAAGTAGATCCTTGTAGAATTAAATACCAAACGTTTGATCAATCGAAGGTTCTTAGGTCAACTCTATTCTAAGTGATTCCTATGAACTTTTTTCACCTCAAAATCACTTCACACACTAGGATAAAGATCATGAAACTTATATTATCATGGGAATAATTTGTATTAAGGATTATATCTATAATAAAAATAGTTAGAATTTAGCACAAAAATACAGGGTCTTCCAGGACTACACTACCTTTAAGTTGGACTTTGAAGCTCGACATTGGTGGAGAGGTCATCTTGATTCTATGCCAGCTGCATCTTCTTCTTTTTCATAGGCTCAATTCTCGAGATCTTCTTTGAGAAGTACAGGCCTTATATCCCTATGGATTCTTTGGGTGATAATTTCTGATGATTGTAGTAGCGCCCTGCGTGTGTTATAGAGTATGAGGCACATTTTCATAAGTTTACTTGGCATGCTAATTCTATTCTGACTATTGAATATGAGAGAGTTCATTGCTTTATTTGAGGATTAAGGCTTCCTCTTTGCATATCTACTCAGAGTATTATTTTGTAGGTAGATCTTTCATGAAGGTTTCTAACCACACTCAGGTGAAGGAGGATATGCATTATGAGGCCCAAACGAGAACGGATAAGAGACATCAATATCAAGGTGGTTTTAGTGGGATTCATAGTAGCTCTTGGTTTAGAGGTTGTGGTTCTCAACATTGGTACCCTCCGCTTCAGTTGTATCAGCCTCATAGTAATCATACTATATTTTTTAAGGAAGCACTCCAGATTACTGATGGAGGTCAGTCTTATGTTAGTGATAAACTTTGTCAGGGTAGTGGTCTTTCCTTAAGGGGTTCGTCTTTCGATTTCTATAGTTTAGTTAGATATTCTAGGTCAGCCAGATCTTCTGTTCTTATAAAGCTTAGGTGTTGTGTTATGGGTGTGGAGAATTAGGTCATTACTCGTGTGATTTCCATATTTGTGGGTTGATTGATACCCAAGCTCTGAGTGTTCCCCCTATTAGAAAATTTTATCCCCAGGTAGAGGTGGTATTCATAGTTGTATGGGTAGACCAAAAAGTGTATGTTGAGATTTTTAGGTTGGTAGGGCAGGAGATTAGTCAGGAGGGAAACCAGTTGGCATTCATGGTAGTTGTGTCTGGTGGATGGTAGCCTTGAGGCTGAGTCTTCGGATGTTATTGTCACAGGTACGATTCAGGTGTGCCGTTAGTCGACCTTTGATTTATATGATATGTTATCCATTTAATATGATGTGTTTTCTTATTATGTTCCAAGGTAAGAGTTATCTTCGGATCTATTATCCATGCCATTACGTGTATCTACTCCCATGTGTGATTCTTTAGTGGTGGATAAAGTTTTCAAATAATGTGTTGTAACTATTAGAGATGTTGATACTAATGTTGATCTTATTATATTGGACATGGTACTAGATTTTGACGTGATTCTAGACATGGACTGGTCATCCCACTATATGCTGTCATTGATTATTTTCCAAGACCATTTCCTTAGCCATGCCTGGCATACCCTAGGCCTATGAAAAGGGGCGGGTAACCGCGAATCCATGGGGATTATTTCTTATGTTCATTCTAGGAGGGTTCTTTAGAGTGATATCGAGTCTTACCTTGCTTATATTCATGATGTTAGTGAAGGGAGTTCATCGCTTGACACTAACCGAACTAGGCCTTGTCGAGATGGGCATCCAATGTCTAACCTATAGTGGCGAACACCCGCGATACCCTACCCCACCTCGAAACACATACCCTTAGTCAAATAAATTCCAAACATATAAAAAGATTACATTTTTGTATAAATGCTTACTTTAGGATAGGTCTATTTTCTAAGCTGTCCTAACCAAGTCAATCCATCCAATAACCAACCAAAACAAAAAATATAACCCAATATGTTTATATATATAATCCAAACAAAAATATAATAGTCATAGTTCAAATAAGGACATACGGTATCAGCTCCAATACCAACACCGATGCCAACACTGAAACGACTACCGACACCACACATACCAACCAAAAGTAGTCTCATAAAGCCTCTAACCGAAAGTAAAATAATATTAGGTCGGGATATGCCGTCGACCATAGCTGAAACCATAGTCTATAAAATGACAAAAGAATGTAAAGACATCCATGGCATGAAATGGAGCCTTCCTGAGTATATAAGCTCACCACTTCAGTCCAGCATAAGCTAATCTTGAATTCTATCACTGAGCACGTAGAGTAGAATAGTCGTTCCTACATTATGTGTGGATACAACGCCCGAAGATGGGTTAGCGGGTGAATGATAGCATTTACTCAGGATAATGACAAACTAATGCCAAACGTTAAAACAAAGTAAACAACAATATGCGTAAACAACCATTCATATATATATATATATCCACGTCCGGAAATGGAACCAAGTTTTGCATGAATTTGTAACCATTACCTGGGTATGCATAGATTAATCATCCTAGAACAACCTACGTTCTATATGGGTCTAGTTTTACCGCCCGAATGGGCATCGATGTATGTATCCGCATGAACCGGAGATACCACAGGAGTTGGGGATGTCTGTGTACCCTTCTCTCTCAATGATACATATATACAATTGTAACTTAGGGGATTCCTATGTATTCCATAAGTATTATCTATGTGGTCTTCATGACCAATACTCATGTGGGAAAACATAAGTTTTCGGTGTCCATCCATTGGAATCACACATTCATGGTTAGCTATCATACCTTCCTATTATTGCCCAATTAAATCCATTAGCACAAAACCAACTGACCAATTCCATTAATTATTAACCAAGTCTGTAAGTCATGTAATCATCATATTGACCATAGCTTGCAAGCGTTTTCCTTATCCATCCTCTTTAAAGAAGGTATTCCCATGTACCCATAGGTTACATTATTAAATTGCTTGTGGGTTTCCTATGTTCCCTACAATATGATCATTATTAACTTTACTTGGGGGGTTACCATGTATCCAGAAAGTGTATTCAATTAATTGATAACCATGACCACCAAGACCATACCAATTGACCATTAAAGACCATCAAAACGAGTTAGGGTTCCATTACCACTTTATACCATGCAAAGTTTTCAAATAAAGTTGAACAATATGGTAAAAACATTTTAGTAGGCATTTTATCAAACGTCTTGAGGCCATATTATTTTTAAAACCAAAACCAAGTACCAATTAACAATACCATGCATCCACATGTTCAAACCATTATTAAAACATGAAAACTATAATTAAAACATGGGAAAACCATAGTTAAACCATTTATAACAAAAAAACCATTCACATATATTCCAAACCCTAAAACAATACCATAATTATGCCATGAAATCCATACATAAAAGATGCCGTTTGTTGGGAAAATAATGAGGTAGGAGTAAGATGCCTTAGATTATGAAGATGACGGAGATAAACAAGCCTTGTAATGACCAAGTTTACTTATTGGAGAAACCCTAGCCTCCATTAACCCAAGAGCCTTGAGGCAATTTTAGACTTAAATAATCGGGTTAATAATGTCCAAAAAGTTCTATAAGTCGTCAGGCCTTAGAGTTTAAGAGTGGAATTGTCAAGATTACCCCAAACTTAAAATGTATAAAAATCCCTCAGGAGGGTACGATTAGTCCCTAAATCATACACTAGGGTACGAGTGGTACCTTTATCTCGTACCCTAGGCCTCTTCATGGACCCCAACATTATCTAACACACTACCACCAAGGCCAATACATACCCAGCCATATGACCAGTACCCTAAATCCACACCATAGGAAGAATAGACTCCTTTAGGTTAAACATAGGGAAAAATATGATTGGCATCATACCACTAGTACACTAACATATGACCAGTATTATCAAACCATACCTTTGATAGAAACCGACCAAACCCTCACTAGTTAATATAGAACAATGACCCTTCAATAGTACCTTGTATACCACTAGTACCCCTCTAGTCATATGATGTCCAGAAGAAAAAACTCTAGAAATTTCCATGGATCAAAACCCATGGTTTTACAATTCTCCCGTGCTAGGATCATTCATCCCTGAATGATGGAAAAAGGCAGTACAAGCACGATTTACACCCGAATATCTCAAATCTAACCTTTAACTAAGTTTAAAAACAAAAGTATAATGAAGAAAAAATACCTTCCATACCAATCCCGGAAGAAGAAAACAATTGCAGATACTTGGACTTCACGTCTTCTTTCGCTTACTAAGTATATCCTTCCACCTTGGGGATTCGCCAGAGAACCTTAATCGAAGCTACCTCCTTGGTGTGCAATCGATGAACCTGCTAATCAAAGATCTCAACCAGGATATCCTTATAGGACAGAGAATCTAAGATATCCAATCCTTCCGAAGTAACAACCGATTAAGGATCACCTATAAACCTTCTCAACATAGAGACATGGAATACCAGATGAATGGAGTTCAAACTAGAAGGCAACTCCAACTCATATGCAACCTTACAAAACCTTCAAAAAACAAAGTAAAGGCCCACTTACCTGGTACTTAGCTTCCCCTTCTTCAAAATCCACATTACTCCTTTCTTGGGAGATATCTTTAGAAACACCCAATGTCCAACCTTAAACTCTAAGTCCATATGACTCACCTCTGGATTTTACTTTTTGACACTTCGGGCAGCCTTAAGCCTATCACTAATCTCACCTTCACCATTTTCATGGCCTAGTAAACCATGTCAAGGCCAAACATATCTGCCTCACCAAGCTCGAACCTCCCAATAGGATATCTAAATCTCCTACAAAAAATGCCTCAAAAGGGGCCATCCCAATTCTAGAATGGTATCTATTATTGTAATCAAACTCTACAAGATGTAGATGTTAAACCTAATTATCACCATAGTCAATCACGCATGAATAAAACATATCCTCCAACGTCTTTATAATCCTTTCTTCTTGCCCATCTATGTATGGGTGAAAAATAGTACAAAGACTCACCATAGTCCCCAACCCTTTCTGAAATGACTGCCAAAAGTGAGAAGCAAATTGTGCGTCATGATCAGAGATAATAGAATCAAGAACCCCAACCAACTTATCAATCTCATAAAGATACAACCACACATAATCTTCATTCATAAAGTTTTTCTCAATGGAAAAAGGTGAGCCAACTTTGTCATCCTATCCACTATGATCCAAATCGAATCATATTGATTTCGAGATTGAGGGAGACCAGTAACAAAATCCATGTTGATTACTTCCCATTTCCATGATGACAATTCAATTTCTGGATACAAGCCTCCAGGCCTCATGTGATAAACTTTCACTTGTTGACATACCATATATTTGGCAACAAAATTAGCCACATTCCTTTTCATACCACTCTACTAATACATCTCCTTAAGATCATGATACATTTTTATCGAATTGGGATGAATAACATAGCATGATTCATGTACCACAACCAATATACTTTCTCGCAAACTATCGACATTATGAACACATAACCACCCTTGGTATTGCAAAATACCATCACCACTAATAGCAAATACCATTACCTTTCTCCCACCTATATCTCTCTTGATTTTATCAAGACGTGATCTAATATTTATTTCTTCTTGATCTCTGCACCAAGGGATGATCGCACCATATTCTGCACCAACACACTACCATTCTCGGAGTCCAAGAGATAAACTTTAAGATTAGCCAAATGGTGATTATCTTTATTCCCACTTATCCTTATCCATATAAGCTAGACTCTCCATGGACAACCTGCTAAGGGTATAAGAAAACACATTAGATATACTTGGGTAATAGTGAAAATTTATATCATAGTACTTGAGAAGATCAAGCCATCCCCTTTTCTTGAGGTTAAGCACTTTTTGAGTGAACACCAGTATAAATCACTAGAAAAAAATTGCAATATACTAGACACAACATCATGCAATGCCTCAGACTCCTATATGGTACTAAGTGGAAATAACAAATTATGGCCTATGCCAATACTAGAAGTAGAAAAACATGCAGAAGCAGCACCCTTTGGTGCTGAAGCTAAAGATGAAGCAACCAAAAACTTATTCACTCCTAAAGAAACCTGGCCAACCAGATAGTTTCCAAGTATATGGCCTGGTTTATAACATTTGAAGGACATGTCCCATCCCGCCTCACAAAAGCCCCAATGCAAAACTAAAGAACCTACAAGGAGGACATGATGAAGCCAATTGAGCCCCACTAGCCTAAGCATCTCAAAACTACTGATGCCTATCCACAGATGGCTTTAGATAGGGAGCATTAGTTATTGAGAAAGAACCAAAACTCCCCCACTTCTTTTTTTTCCACTTACCACCATCTCAACTACTTTTATGTTTCCCACCACCTTACTTAGAAAATCTAAAATTGTTTTTCTACAGTTCCCTTATCTCAACCTTCTTTCTCTTTTCCTCATCCACCTGTTGCATATGAAAAATAGACTTAGAGATATCTAAGTCCTTGGCCAGCAATGAAATCCTTCTTTTAAGAATCAACACACGATACAGTACTGATGTGAACTTTCTCATTCGCGCCCTCCTAGTAGATACCATCTCTTGAGCATCCAAAGATAACAGGTGAAATTTCAAGGTATACTCCTTGATCGACGTCTTCCCATATTTTAAATTAACAAATTTCTTTAGTCCCTCTTATTGTGATTCCCTCAACACCTGAGGAATAAAGTTGTCTAGAAATGCAATAAAGAAAGTCTCCCAGAGTGATGACTCATCAACCTTACCCCTTGCTCTATCCTATTCCTTGTACCATTGGTACGCCACATCCTTAAGCTTATAGGTAGCAAACTTTTCCCCTTATATTTTTGTAACATGCATAACCCAGATTATCTTTTCCATCTTATGCAGAAAACCTTCAAGATCCTCTTCTACCTTAACACTACCAAAAATTAAAAGGCTCATCCTCATGAACTGGCAAACTTTTACGGCCATAAAAATTGAATATCAGATGCACCATGATATGCCTAATAAGATACCAATTGAGCAATCAAATGAACCAACTAATGATATTATACATTCATCACATACACTTGAGAATGCCTTGATGGAACTGGTAAAACTCTAAGAAAATTATGGACTGGACCCCTAGAGAGAGTATAGATCCTATAGGTAGAGCGTATCCCATTAACATCATCCTCAGTTGGGGCAAAGGAGTTTTCATTCATATCAAATCATTGAGGCATGATCTAAAAAGCAAACAAGTAGGGATTAGAGAAGATTCCAGGACTTTGAATCGAATATCAAAAATAGAACACAAGAAAGAGAAACATTCGTAAATGTCTTGTAGCCTTTCTTTTGTGAGTGTGGCGCGCTATACACTATTAAAATAGACTGCACTTGACATGACTTTGTGGACTCCCAATTGACCATGGTCCTAAAGCTATGATGTAAATATGACACGACTCTAACCGATGCCTTGTCATGATTGGCATCCCAAGTTATACCATGATTGGGACAACCCCCGATACCCAATGCAACCTTGAAAGACATACCCTAAGTTAGATGAATTTAGAACATATTAAAAGATAGGGTATTAATATATATGCTGACTTTGGGATAGGTCTATTTCCTAAATCGACCAAACCAAGTCAATATGTTTAATAACCAACCAAACCAAGACAACAACCCAATGTTTTTCTAGATATAATCCAAAATAAAATGAAACGATCATAAGTCAAGTAACGTAATATGGTATCTTCCGCAACCTATAGTAATTCACTACAAAAATTGCACATACCAACCCATAGTAGTCCCACAAATCCTTTAACCAAAACTAAAATAATGTATTGTCTGGACATGCCCCCGACCATAGTCTATAAGAAGATCAAAGTATGTAAATATCTCCATGGAATAAAATGGAGCCTTTCAGTGTATGGAAGCTTGCCACTTCAGTCAAACACAAGTTGATCCCAAATCTGATGACTTAGCAGAAAGAGTAGATGGGCCTATTCTACATCCCATGGGGATATAGCGCCCAAAGATGGGCTAGCAGGTGAATGCTAGAATGCACTTAGGATAATGATACAATAATGCAAACCTTTAAAACCATGTCAACAACAATATCCATAGACAACCATACATATATCTATATCTATGCTGGGAAAGGGAACTGGGTTTAGCATACACTTCAAACCATTACCTTTGAATGTATAGCTTAACTATCCTAGAACAACCCATGGGCCATATGGGTCCAGTGTTACCACTTGAATAGGACCCGATGCATTTTGCTGCACGAACCAAATATTTAATAATAGTAGAGAATTATCATGTACCTTTCACTCACCATGATACATATATACACGTGCAACATAGAGAGTTGTCATGTACCCCATAAATATTATGTATGCGGTCGTCATGACCAATCCTCCTGCCGAAATACATGAGTTTCTAGTGTTACTCAAATAGACTCACACATTTAAGTTTAGCTATCACACACCATTATATCCCAATTAAACCCATTAGAATACTTACAACCTACTAATTACATTTATTATTAACAATCACTATAAGTAATGGTATCTCCATAATGACCATAGCTTGAAAGCAATGTCCTTAGCATGATTTACACCCCACACCTCTACTCTAACCTTTAACTAAGTTATAAAAAATTTTATGATGATGAACTTATACCATTAGCATGAATCTCAGAAGTAGAAAAAAATGCTGATACTTGGACTTGACACCCTTTTCTGCTTCCCAAGTAGAATCTTCCAACATGTTGTTCTGCTACAGAACATTAATCGAAGATACCTCCTTTGTCTGATACCGATGAACCTTTGAATCCAAGATGTCAACCAGGATCTCTATATAAGACAGAGAATCTGAGGTACCCAATCTTTCTAAATGAACAACTGATAAAGAATCACCTATACACCTTCTAAACATAGAGACATGGAACACCAGATTAATAGAGTTCAAACTAGAAGTCAACTCCAACTCATAAGCAACCTTACCAAACATTCACAAAACAAAGTAAGGACCCAAATACCTAGGACTTATCTTTACCTTCTTCCAAAATTACATTGCTCACTTTATTGGAGACACCTTTGGGAACACACAATCCCCAACCTCTAACTCTAAGTCCCTATGCCTCATATCAGTATAGGATATTTGTTGACTATGGGCATCCTTAACCCTTTACTGAATCACCTTCACGAGCTCTATTGTCTTGTAAACCAAGTTTGGGCTAAACATATCCGCCTCACCAATATTGAACCACCCAATAGGAGATCGTCACCTCCTACCATACAATGCCTTAAAAGGGACCATCCAAATGCTAAAATAGTAACTAATATCATAACCAAACTCTACGAGAGGTAGATGCTCAAACCAATTACTACCATAGTTAATCACATATGCACGAAGCATATCCTTCATTGTCTAAATAGTACTTTGTACTTGCCCATTCATCTATGGGTGAAAAGAAGTACTTAGACTCATGTTACTCCCTAACTCTTTCTAAAATGATCGCCAAAAGTGAGATGTAGACTGCATTCTATGATTAGAGATAATAGAAATAGGTACCCCATACAGCTTGAAAATATCATCATGATACATCCTCGCATAATACTCAAACAAAAAGTTAGTCCCTACTGGCAGAAAGTGAGCAGGCTTTATCATCCTATGTGCTTTTTCCCAAACTAAATCATATTGATTTAGATACCGAGAGATAACGATAACAAAATCCATATTGATTACTTCCTATTTCCATTCTGGCAATTTAATTTCTTGATACAAGCCTCCAAGCCTAATGTGCTTAACCTTCACTTGTTGATAAACCATATATTTAGCCATAAAATCAGCCATATCCCTCTTCGTACCACTTCACCAATACATCTCATTTAGATAATGATACATTTTTATCAAACAAGGATGAACAACATAGCACTATTCATGTACCTCAACCAATATCCTTTCCTGTAGACTATCGACTTCAGGAACACATAATATCCGTTGGAACTATAAGATTCTATCCCAAAAAATCTTAAATACCATCACTTTTTTCTCACCGACATCACCCTTGATTTTCATCAAGACAAGATCTAACATTTGTTTCTCCTGAATCTCTACAAAAAGGATGACCACACCACCTCCTGTACCAATAGTCCACCATTCTTAGAGTCTATGAGACAAACTACTAGATAAGCAAAAGGGCAAATATTATTCACCAATTCTTGTTTTTCCTAATCCACATGAGCTAGACTCTCCATGGATAACCTACTAAGAGAATCAACAACAAGGTTAACTTTACCTGGGTGGTAGTAATAACTCATATTATAGTCCTTAAGAAGATCAAGTCATCTATTTGCCTGAGGTTAAGTTCTTTCTGATTCAATAATAATATTCATCTCAAAAAAAGTTGCAACGTACCATCCACAACACAAGGAAATGCCTCAGTCTCATATCTTATAGTGACTATATATAACTGATTTTAGTATTTGCCAGTACCACAAGTAGAAATATATTTAAAAAAAACACCCTTTGTACTGGAGCCAAATACAAGTAAAAAAAAATCTCCCAAAGCAACCTTACCAATCGTATAGTTTCAAAGTGTATGACCTATTCGATCATATTTAAAGCACCTGTTTGTTCTCTTATAAGAAAATCCCTGATGCAATCAGCCATAGAAATTAAAAAGAGGAAATGATATAGCCGACTGATCCCTAATAGCATTAGTGTCGCCACCCTGCTGTATATTACTCGATGGCTTTGGATTGGGAGAATTAATTGTGGAGGAATAAGAATAACTCTCCCACTTCTTCTTTGGCCACTTACCACCATATCTATCACTTTTCTATTGCCTACACCTTTCTCAAAAAACCTAAACATTTTACCCAGCCTTTCCTCTATCTTGGTATGTTGTCTCATTTCATCCTCCGCCTGTTGTATATGAATAATCAACCTGGAGATATCCATTTACGAGATAGTCCTGAAGAAAACTTCCTCATTCGATCCCTTATATCAGAAACTATCTCCAGAGCATAATAAGATAACTTGTGAAATTTCAAGGAATACTCCTTGACCAATATCTTTTTTTATTTAATATTAACAAATTCCTTCACTTTTTCTTCCCTAAACTCCTGAGGAAAGAATCAGTCCAAAAATTCATTAGATAAAGTCTCTTACATAGATGACTCATCAATCTCACCCCTTTCGCTATCTAATTCCTCATACCATTGGTATGCCACATAATTTAACTTATAGGAAGCAAAATCTACACCTTCCACATTTATGTAATATATAACCCTGAGTATATTTTCCATCTCATGTAGAAAACCCTGAGGATCCTCCTCCACCCTAACACTAGTAAAAATTTAAGGGCTCATCCACATGAATTTTCCAATGCTTGTGGTGTAAAAGATGGATTAAATAATGTACCATGCTCTGCCTAAGAAGACACCAACTTAGCAATCATATGATTTGACTGACTAATCTTTGAATTCATCATATTACCCCGAGGAGGGATAGAGAAAACTAGTGGAACTCCAGGAAAAACTTAGCGAGTGGACCCTTTGTCCTTGTATAGATGCAATGTGTAAAGCGTGTCCCATAAATATTTTTTTCCTATTAGGTCAGAGGAGTTTTCATTCATATCAGATTATTGTGGCATGACCAGAAAAGTAAACAAATAGGGATTGGAGAAGATTCCATGATATAGACTCAAAGCTTAAATATAGAACACAAGAAAGAGAAACTTTCCTAAATGCCTTGTAGCCTCTGTCTTATGTATGTGGTGTGCAAAAAATCCTTAAAAAAGACTCTACTTGACACAATTTTGTTGACTTTTAATTGACTTTGAACCTAAAGCTCAGATACCATCTTTGCATTTCTCGAACAGTGGCATTATTGTGATAGGCATCCTAAGTCCAACCAGGATGAAGGACTACCTCAGATACCCAACCCAGCCTCCAAGTACATACCCTAAGTTGGATGAATAATGAACATATAATAAGACAAAGTATTTGTAATGCTCACTTTTGGATAGGTCAATTTCCTAAACTAACCCAACCAAGTTAATCCATTTAATAACTAAGAAAACCAAGGCAATAACCCAATGTATTTAGATATATAATCTGAAATAAAATTGAACAATATTAGTCAAATATGGTCATACCATATTATCCCCTATACCAATACCAATGCGAAGAATGACACCACTGCTAACACCACCCATACCAACCTATCGTAGTCCCACAAAGCCTCTAACCAAAAGTAAAACAATATTTGACCGAGACATGCCCCCGACCAAAGCTAAAACCATAGTGTATAAAATGACAAAATTATGTAAAGAAATCAATGGAATAAGATAGAGCTTTTTGGTGTGTTTAAGCTCACCACTTTAGCCCAACACAAGTTGATCCCAAATTCGATTACTGAGGAAGAGTTGATTGGTCAATTCCTGCACCATGTGGGGATACAACGCCCAAAGATGGGTTAGTAGGTGAATTCTAACTTGCACTTAGGATAAGGATAAAATAATGCAAACCTTTAAAACTAAGTAAACAACCATATGCATACACAGCCATATATATATATATATGCTGGAAAAAGGAACTGGGATTAGCATGAATTTTGACCCATTGACTGGGTATGCATAGTTTAATAATCCTAGATCCACCCATGCTCTATATGGGTTTAGTGTTACCCCCTAAATAATCCCCGATGTGTATAACCATATGAATCGAAGATACCATAGGAGTAGGGGATTCCTGTGTACTTTTTGCTTTCCCTGATACATATATACAAATGTAAATTAGATATTTTTTGAGTACCCCATAATTTTTATATATGTGGTAGGCATTACCAATAAATATGTTGGAAAATATGAGTTTCCAGTGTCTGTCCATTTGACTCACAACTTTACAGTTAGCTATCACACACCACCATTATTTCGTAATTAAAACCATTTGCGAAAAAGCAACCCACCAATTCTATTTATTAATAACCAAGAATATAAGTAGTGGTATCTTTATACCGACTAAATCTTGTAAGAAATTTCCTTTGCCATATATTTGTAATAATGGATTCCTATGTACCCATAGATTACACAATTAAGTTGTTTGGGAAATTCCCACGTACCTTCAAGATAATCATTGTTATGTTTTTAGGGGAATCCCATGTACCGCATAAAAGTAGTCAATTAATCCATAACCATGACCACTAAGACCTTACTATTTAACCATTAATGACTATCCCAATCAGTTAGGGTTCTATTGCCATTTTACACCATCAAAAGTTTTTAATGAAAGTTCAACAATATAGCAAAAACATTCTAATAGTCATTTTATCCAACGTGTTGAGAGCATATAGTTTTAAAAACCAAAACAAGTACCAATTAACCATTTCCATTGATCCACATATCAAACCACCAACAAAACATGAAAACCATAATTAAAACATGGGTTAACCATAACTAAACCATTTATAGCAAACACCCTCAATATATATTTAAAACCCAAAACCATACCATAATTATGCCTTGAAATCTATACATAAAACATGAATTTAGTCAGAACTAATAATTAGGGGAGAGTTACATGCCTTAGATTACAAAGATAACAAAGAGAAACCACCCTTGTAATCCATAAACTTACCCTATTGAAAAAACCTTAGCCTTCATTGACCCAAGATTCTTAAGAGAATTTGAGAGAGTTTCAAAGTGTTTACAATTATAATAATAGGGTAAATGATGTCCCAAGACTGATATAAGTCATGGCGCCTTAAGAGTTTAAAAGGGGAAATATCTCGATCATCCCCAGCTTAAACTGTATGAAACTACCGCATAAGGGTACGACCTCTACCAAACCGTACCCTAAGGTATGCGTGGTATCATTATGTCGTACCCTAAGCCTCCCCTTAGAACTAAACACTTTAAAAATTATGACTACCCAGGCCAATCCATACCTAACCATATGACTAGTACCCTAATTTTATACCTCAAGCAGAATAGACCCATATAGGTTAAACATAGGGCCACATACGTTTGGCATTGTACCTCTAGTACCCTAATATATGACTAGTATGATCTAACCATACGTTGGATGGAAACCAATAAAACCTTCAATGGTTAATATATAAACATGACCCACCAATGGTACCCTATTATACAACTAGTACTCCTAGTTGTATGATGTCCAGAAGCCCAAACTCGAGAAATTTCAAGGGTTCAAAGCATAGGGCATTTCAGTACCTGTAGTCTTTGAGTTTTTTATGTTTTATCAATGGATATGCCTGGTATACCTCCTACCTATGAGATTACATTTTTTATTAATCTCTATCAAGGCAATCAAACTATTTATATGGTAACTTACTTTATAGCTCCTACCGAGCTTAAGGAGTTGAATTCTTACCATTAGGATCTTTCTGGTAAGGGTTTGATTAGAATGAGTTTTTCTTTTTGAGAATTTATTATACTTTTTATAAATAAGAAAGATGGCTCCATGCATATATTTATTGACTATAGGCAACTTTATACGGTCATAGTGAAGAAATGTTATCCTATACCTTACATTGATTAATTGTTTGACTATCTTCAATGTGCAGTAATATTTTTTATGACTAATTTTGAGGTCTGGTTAAAATCACTTGAGAATTTAAGTAGAGGATATATGAATATATCCTTCAGGTCTCTTTAGTGTTATTATGTTTATTTGGTGATGTCGTTGACTATATCACCAGTTGCATTCATAATATTAAATAACTGAGTGTTTAAGCCTTATATCGATTCTTTATGATTGTGTTCATTGCAATATCTTTGAATATTTTAGGGGTATATAGGATCATGCACGTCATTTGACGATGCGCTTTAGACTTTGAGAGATTGTATTCTTTTTCCCAAATTATCTGAGTGAGAGTTTTGGGTTAAGTTGGTAACAATCCATGGGCATCTGGTGTTTAAAGATGGGATTATGGTAGTCCACTAGATGATTGAGGCTATTCATGATTGGGTTATACCTACATGTTAGAGTAAGGTTTGTAGCTTTATTAGCTCAGCAGGTTATTATAGATAATTCACCAAGGGTTCTCTACTATTTCATTGCCATAACTACACTGACTTGAAAAGAGGTTCTTTAAAATTTACTAAGGTGTCTTATTCGTGTAATGGAATGCTCAGGGATTTTTTTAATACAATTCAAATTTTTGCTCTTTTTTTTCAGAGATAGGGATTCACCATGTATTGTGATGATTTTGGGGTTTGTTTGGCTTGTGTTTTAATATAGCAGGGTTGTGGTATTGTTTACGCTTTGAGAAACTTTATGGTTGACAAGTGTAACTACCCCACTCTTTATTTAGAGTTGGTACTAGTAGTTCTTACACTTATGATTTGGAGGAATTATTTTTATTAGCTATATTGTCATATTTTCAATGATTATCACACTCTTCAACATCTTATAAGCCAGAGGAATCTTAATGCAATGTAGCATATATGGATAGAGTTGCTTAAAGATTATGATATCTTTATCTTGTACCATCCGTGCAACGTTAATGTATTGGTAGATGCCTTGAGAGGGAAGATAGTGCTTATGGGTAGCTTATAAGGTATTTAACTATCTCAAAGGCCGTTGGCATGAGACATTCAGTCCTTTTTCAGATATGATGGTTTACCTTAATATTTAAGTACCTAGGAAGATTTTTGCTAGTGTTAAGGCTACGTCTTTGCTATATAAGGAAATTTGGGATCAATAGTTTTAGGATAAGAGACTTTGCATCCTTTATAATTAGGTGTTGATTGGTGAGTCCAAGAGGACTAGCATAAATTTTGAGGGTTATTTGATGTTCGACAAGTGTATTTATTTCTTAAGGATCGATGACTTAATTTAGGTTACTTTGCATGAGACTCACAACTCTAGGTATTTTATTCATCTGGGTACGTCTAAGATGTAAAGAGACTTTAGGAATCACTAATTATGGAGTGACATAAATAGAGACATAGTGAACTTTGTAGCTCATTTCCTATGTTGTCAGCAGGTGAATGCCAAGCATCAATGAAAGGGTGGTTTTATTCATAGATTACTCATTCTCAAGTGGAAATAGGAGTAGATCAACATGTACTTTATTGATTGTTTACCTTACACTTCCCATGGTTCCAATGGGTCATTATAAACTGATTAACCAAGTTAGCATGGTTTATTCCTATTCAGCCATCCATTAGTGTTGAGAGGTTAGCCCATATCTATGTGCATAAGATAGTCCATTTGCATGGTGTGCCTATATTTTTCTTTTTCTATTGGGTTTCACTATTCACTTTCTTCATTTGGAGAGCTTTTAAAGAGGATTAGGGTACTTAGGTGGATCTTTGTATAGCCTCTCATCCTTTGACCGATGGATAGTCAAATCAGACTATTTATTAACATCCTAGGTTTTGGCCATTAGACAATTTCCTAGAATTTCATTATAAGGACCCAATACGACTCATGGGTATGAGCCATATGTTGGAGTACAGGTGGTATGGTCTATCATTCGCTGACTAGTGTTGGTTCATGGGATGGTTTTGGTCATTAGAATGGGTATGGCTTAGAGGTATGGTGGGTTGTGTTTGATCCTCCTGGTATTTTACTCTGCCAATTATATGGGTCATTATTATGGATGGTATGTTATGTTTATGAATTATTTGGATGATTCATATATAGGACCATGTTTTGTCCATGGTTTGAGGCTTTAATACAAGTTATGGGTACCGATCATATAGTAGGGTACAACTCAAATAGGTCAATCATATCGCTGCGATTGATTTTTATGAAAATTAAGTAAGGGTATTCTAGATATTCCCTACTTAACTTAACTAGGACCCACGACTTCTAATATACTTATCATGTTATTTACCTTACAAATCTATCCATTAACACTTATAAACTATTACAAAACACTCTATAATTTGCTCAAGATCTTCTGGGGAAATAAGGCTAGGCTTTTATCTTGAGGATTACTTTAGGGCTTGTGTTGGTGATTTATTTCCATCAATTCTTTGGTGTAAGGGATGATTCACATTCCTCATTGTAATTTCAACTAAAGACATAGTTTATAAAATTTATTTCGTGGTTTTATGATTTCATGGTTAGGGTTTCCAACTATCATTTGGAGGTTTTGATATTAAATACTTGGTTATGGTTTCCTATGGTTTTAATAATGCTTTCCAATTCATTAATTGTTGTTTTTGACAATCGGATTGCATGGTAAATGTATAATGGTCATTGGAATTGATTTTGGTAATATAATGTGCCCTAGGTGTTTGATAAAATGCTTATAAGGATATGTTCATTACATTGACTTCTTTTAATGGAACTCTTGCATTTTTTAAACTTGGTAATGGAATTATGCATAGTTTAAATGGTTTGAAAAGACTTAAGGATAAATTTTTATGCTTGTAGAGAACATGGAAGTCTCCCAAGTAGTTTAATATGGTATATTGTAAGGTCACTTTAAGTTCCCTTAACCTAAATTATTTAGATATGGATATTGTAATGGGGTGACATGATGATACCACTAATATTGGACTTGGTTAATAAATATATAATGAGTTGGTTATTTGGAAACTAGCTTTAATTGGGTATTAATGGTGGGGTATGTAGCATAGACATAGAAAGTGATTGTCCCATGGGGGACTAAAATTGAAAACTTATATTTGTTGATATAAGCATAAGTCTTAGTGGACTGTGTGTAGGATGTCATGCTATTGGGTGATTTATTGGTCATCCCATAGAATACTTCCCTTGTTGTGCGGCTAGACGCACTGGGGCCCTTTCAACAGAGGTGCTGCACTAATATATCATGTGGTTGGTTTAGGACCGCCAAGATACACAACCTAGGTAAAGATTTTCAACGCATACTAAATCAGGTTCCTTTTTTGCGATACTTATATATATATATATGGTTGTATGCATTATGGATAGTTTTACTTGGTTTTATAAGTAGCATTATTCTATCCTTATCTCGATATTGATACTAGCAGTCACTCACTAACCCGGTCTACTGGCGGTTGTATGCCAGCGCTATGGAGGAATAAGCTATTTTATTCCTCTTATTTAGAATACGAATTCGGTATTAGCATTTGGAATAAAGTGGTAAAATTCCATCATTTCAAAAGGTAATATTTAATATTATGGAATTCTTACATATATTTCTTTTACTTTGGGATATTGGTTTTTTCCATGATTGGGGGCATGTCCCAGCAATATTTGTTTACTCTTTTGGATAGAGGCTTTGTATTACTTCTAGGGGTTGGTATAGGCGGGATCAGTATTGGTGTCAGCCTTGGTATTGGAATAGGATGAGAGACTGGTATCATCGTACAAAATATCTTATTTTTCTATTATATTACACTTTGGGATTGATTATGATATTATATTTTTGTGTTCTCTTTTATAATAGCCTGGTTTATGGACTTTGGTTTGGCTTTGTATGGTTGGATGGTTAGTTTCGTAAGGGTGGACTAAGTTGTTTCTGTCACGATTGTGACCCTATCCTAGAGTTTTGACTTGGGATGCCTATTATGACAAAGCTTGGAGTCGGGTCGGGTCGGGTCACGTTGATATCAAAGCCTAGGTTCATGGTCACTTGGGAGTCCATAAAGACATGTCAACTAGAGTCTTTTTTAGGGTTATGAAGTGTGCCACACTCATAAGGGAGAGACTACGAGACATTTAGGAATGATTCACTTTCTTGGTATTCTATTTTCAATCATGAGTTCTCAATCCTAGAATATTCTCTAATCCTTATTTGTTCATCTATTAGATCATCGTTTCTAGATCTAGAACACAAAGAGCAACTTAAGGATCTTCAAGATAAGGGGTTTATTCATTATAGTGTTTCTCTGTGGGGTTCACCGGTGTTTTTTGTGCGGAAGAAGAATGGTTCCCTTTGGATGTACATTAACTACAGGTAGTTGAACAAGGTGACAATCAAGAACAGGTATCCTCTTTCTCGAATAGATGATATTTTACTAGTTTCATGTTGTCAAGTTCATCTCTAAGATAAATCTTCAGTCTAGGTACCATAAGCTTATGATCAGGGAGATGTATATCCCTATGATGACTTTTCATACTTGGTATGGGGATTTTAAGGTTTTGGTAGTGTTATTTGGGTTGACTAATGATCCCACAACATTTATGGACTTTATGAATAAAGTGTTAAGAAAGTATTTGGGTCATTTCATCATTGAGTTTATTGATGACATTCTAATTTATTTGAATAGCAAGGTGAATCATGATAATCACCTCCATGTGGTGTTTTAGACCTTAAAGGAATAGTGGTTATATGCCAAGTTCTCTAAGTATGATTTTTGGTTTAAAGTTGTGACTTTCTTCAATTAAATAATTTCTAGTGAAGGGATCGTGGTGGATCTGTAGAAAGTTTTTATTGTGATGAGGTGGCCTAGGCCCATGACTCCATTCAATATTCAGAGATTTTTAGGTTTATCTAAGTATTGTAGGTCAATTGAGGAAATTGTTTCTTTGATAGTTGCTCTTTTAACTAAGTTGACTTAGAAGAAGCGTAAGTGTTCTTAGTTGGATGCTTGTGAAAAGAGTTTTTAGAAGTTGAAGGATATGTTGACTTTGTCTTAAGTGCTGACATTGTTTAAAGACAATGATGGGTTTGTGGTTTATTATGATGCATCTTTTGTAGAGCTTGGTAGTGTTTTGATGTGGAATGAGAAGGTGATTGCCTAAGCTTCTAGGCAGTTGAAGGAATATGAAAGGAATTATCCTACTCATGAGTTGGAGTCATTGGCGCTTGTGTTTTCTTTAAAAATATAGTGGCATTATTTGTATAGTATTCAAGTGGATACATTTTCTAATCACAATATTCTTCAGTACGTGCTCACTCGGAAAGGGCATAATCTCAGGCAGAGGACATGTCTTAAGCTTCTAAAGCATTATGATATGAGTCCTCACTAAAACCTAGGTAAGTCTAATGTGGTTGCTAATGCTCTTAAAAGGTTATCCATGGGTAGTTTGGCTCATGTAGAGGAGGAAAGATAAGAATTAGTGAAGGATATTCACCACTTGGCTAATCTTAAAGTTCGTCTTATGGACTCTATGGATGGTAATATGATGGTGCATGAAGTGGTTTGATTGTCTTTTCATGCAGAGATTATGGAGAAACAAGTGTTGGATCCTATCTTGATGAAAATCAAGAGTAATGTTGGTTAGCAAAAGGTAGTGGTGTTTGAGATCAGTGTTGATGGTACTTTACTATACCAAGGGAGGTTGTGTGTTCCTAATTTTGACGATTTATGAAAAAACATTTTGGATAAGCCGCATGAGTCGCACTATGTTGTTCATTCTAGCTCGACTAAGATGTATCATGATGTCAAAAAGATCTATTGGTTGAATTATATGAAGTGGGATGTGGTTGATTTCTTGACCAAGTGTATGGTGTATTAATAGGATAAGGTTTAGAAAATGACGCCTAGTGGGTTGTATCAAGAAATAGATTTACCATAATAAAAGTAAGAGATGATCAATATGGACTTTGTTACCGATCTTCCTTGGTCTTATGAATCGTATGATTTTATTTGGGTGATCGTGGATAGGATGACTACGTCTGTGCTTTTCTTGCCTGTGCAGACTACCTTTTTTATAAAGGATTATACGAAGTTGTATCTTTAGGAGGTTGTGAAGCTGCATGGGGTACCTGTCTCTATTATTTCAGATTGTGGTATACAGTTTATGTCTTATTTATGGCGGTCTTTCAAGAAGGGGTTGCAGACTAAGGTTAGTTTGAGCACTGCTTTTCATCCCCAGTCGGATAGAAAAGTAGACAGTACTATACAGATATTTGAGGATATGCTTCGGGCATACATGATTGACTATGGTGGAAATTGGGTTGTGCATCTACCTTTGTTGGAGTTTTCTTACAACAATAGCTACCATTCGAGTACTGGTATAGTTCTTTTTGATGCATTATATAGTAGGAGGTGTGGATCTCTTATTGGTTGGTCTAAGCTTGGGGAGGGAGACATGTTTTGCTCAGATTTGTTTAATTAGCTATGGATAATGTCAAGGTGATTTGGGATAGGATTAAGGTTGCCTAAAGTGGCCAAAATTCCTATGTAGATGATAGGCATAGAGACTTTGGAGTTTGGGGTCAAGGATAGAGTGTTCCGTATAGTATCTCCTATGAAGGGAGTGGTATGGTTTGGCAACAAAGGGAAACCCAGTCCTTGGTTTATTGGTCATTATGTGAGTTTACGGAGATTTGGTAATGTTTCTTATGATTTAGAGTTTCCATCTAGCTTAAGTTTGGTTTATTATTATTTCGCAAGCTTCTATGTCTAGAAAGTGTCTTGTTGATCCATCTTCAGTTGTTTTATTGGAGGGAATGGGTTTTTATGATTCTCTGTATTATGAAGAGGTCCCGATTGAGATATTAGATGGGCAAGTTCATCTATTACAACCCATGGATATGGCTTTAGTTAAGGTTCTATGGCAGAACCATAAGGTGGAAGAAGTTACTTTGTAAGGGGAAGAGGACATTTAGTCCATGTAGCTGCATTTTTTCGGCTCCTGAGATTCATGCGGAAGGTATGTGTTCTTCAATACATCTTTTTTTTTTAAATAGTTAAAGGAAAAATTAACATCTTTGCCTTTTTTTCAATTTTGTTAAAAAGATGTTTGATAATGCAAATGACATTATCTGTGGTTAGCCATACCTTGTTTGTCATTCAGGGACAAATGTTCCTAGTGGGGAAAACTAAAACATCTTGGGTTGTGACCCTTAGAAAATTTACTGGAAATCCATTCTTTAGACCAACTATGACTCATTAATGCGAGCCGTATATTGGGGTATGGGTGGTATGGTCTTCCAGTATGCTAATCAGTGTTAGTTGTTAGGATGGTTTTGGATGTTGGAATGGGTACGACTTAGGGCTATGAGTCTTACGTCTTGGTACGAGTCGTATCCTGGACTTGTAAGGTGGGCAGTGTTTCATCCTCCTGGTATTTCATTTTTTTAGTGATACGGGTCATTGGTATGAATTATATGATGTGGTCATGAATTGGTAAGATGAGCCTTATATTGTACCTTGTTTGATCCAAGGGTTGAGGCTTGGATATGAGTGGTCGGTACGGATCATATAGGAGGGTAAACTCGTATTAATAAGTCGTATCCCCGTGATGTTTTTTAAGAGATTTAAGTGGGTGTATTCTGGACATTTATAAGGCTATGGTTTCATCCTTAGGATTGCTTTGGGGCTTGTCTTGGTGATTTCTTTCCATTAAATCTTAAATATAAGGCTTGATTATCTTCCCTCATTGTAATTTCAACTAAAGGCATGGTTTATATGATTGATTACATACTTTTACTATTTCATGGTTATGGTTTCCCACTATCATTTGGGGGTTTATATGTTACATACTTGGTTATGGTATCTTTTGTTTTTAATTATGCTTTCATATGCATTGATGGTGGTTTTGGAAAATTGGAATGCATTTTAATGGTTTAATTATCTTTGGAATTGGTTTTGGTTTTATTATGCCCCTAAGGTGTTTGATAAAATACTTATAACGATACGTCTATTGTATTGACTTCTTTTAATAGAAGTCTTGCATGTTTTAAAATTGGTAAAGGAATTATGCATGTTTTAAATGGTTTGAAATGGATAAATGCTAAAAGGTTATGCTTGTGGAGAACATGGAAGCCTCCCAAGTGGTTTTGGACTTGGGACTCGGGACTCGGAACCTTTCAGTAGGGGGAGCTGAACCCATATAGCCCATAGGTGGTTTAGGATGGCCTAGATACACAGCCGGGTAATGGTTTTCAATTCATGCAAAACACTATTCAATTTATGAAGAACTTATAAATATGGTTATATGCATTATGGATGGAGATACTTGGTTTTATAACTGGCATTATTTAATCATTATCCTTAGACTTTAGCTAGCGGTCACTCTCTAACACCATCTACTAGTAGTTGTATACCTAGGCTATGCAGGAACTAGCCGTTCTACTTCTCCTATTTAGAATGCGGATTCAGTATCAGCATTTGGACTAAAGTGGTGAACTTCCATCCTTTCAGAAGGCATCATTTCATGTAATGGATTTCTTTAGAAATTTTTCTTTTATTTTGGGATATTTGTTTTGGCCATGGTTGGGGGCATAGCCCAACTAGATTTGTTTAATCTTTTAGATAGACTCTGTGGTACTTCTTCCAGTTTATACGGGTGAGATCGGTATTGTTGTCGATCTTATCATTGGATTCGGCTTGCTGGCTTGCATCATTAGAGATAATTTCTCATTGTTCTGTCATATTACATTTTGTGATTTATTATCATATTATGTTTTGGTATTGCCTTTTGTTATGACTTGGTTTATGGCATTTCGTTTGGCTCGGTATTGTTGGATGGTTGGTTTGGTACAGGTGGACTCAGTTAGGTTGGTCATGGTTGTAACCCTATCCTCGAGTCTTAATGAGAACATTTACGATATCTAGTTATATGTTCGAAATTCAGCCAATCTAAGGATGGATATAGGTGGTTAGGTTGGGTAACAGGGGGTGGTCCATGGTTCGGGTTTAACTTGGGATCCCTCTACGACAAGGCCTGAGGTCGGGTTGGGTCAATTCAGTTGCTTGAGTATATGCTCTGAGTTCGTGTTATGGAATTTTATGGTCAGTGGGAGGAGCACATACCCTTGTCATAGTTTGCATATAATAAAAGTAGTCATTCAAGTATTGGCATTGCGCCTTTTAAGTATTTATATGGTAGGCGATGTCGTTCCCTGATTGGATAGTTCAAGAATTCCAAGTGTAGAATTTATGGTACTGGCTTGATTTTGGAATCGTTTGCCATAACATGATTCTAAAGTCATGATGGTGCCTACCTCATCCTACTAGTAGATAAGCCAAGCCATATATCGGAATGTAGGTAATAAGATAATAGCTAGAAACCATGATTTATTGCATATAATGACAGCAGTAGTAATATTAAGTGAAAACCAAAATGGAAATATACATAATATAACAAAATAATTGAAGGAAAATGGAGCAAATATATAAACAAATCCCTCCCAAGCCCTAGTAAGGACAGTACTAGAGCTACTACTCAAAGATACCAATAGTACGAGAAAGAATTTAAAATATACACAAGATATACAAGTATTCTCGAGTAAAAAAGACTAAAACATAATGGATTGAAGAGGATCAGCCTCGAATGAAAATAAGCTCACCTTACTTCGAATAAGTACTAAAAGGTAGGAGCCATCTCAACGCCAACTGCTAGTACTCGATTCTGCTTCAAGAAAAAGAAGCATAAGTATAGTATGAGTATTAAAGTAATGGTTAGTCATTAGGCATCATTGGTCGACTGAGCTCAATACAGGTAAACTGTAACTAAAATGCTAGGTTATGATCTAAGTTAAAAGTAAACAGGGATACAAATGTAAAACAACTACCAAGTTGCACAAGTGCTATAAAGGAATAAGTATAAGCGACACAAAAAATAAATAATGCATTAACAAAAGCCAAATTCAATATAACCTAAGCATGCCACCATAAGCCCTCTAGGCATACTGAAGAAGACAATTAACCCAACCTTGTCCCCATAAGCAATTGGACATACAAGAAATGTGTAAAAAAATAAACATAAATAATCCATAACCAAACCCAGCTCTATGCAATGATAGTAGTCGTCCAGATATGTGTCAGGCTTAAAGTAGAAGCAATGGGTAGTAATGAGAGGCCAGACGTCGGTCTCCAATCGGTAATGGTAGATATTAACAAAAGGTCATATGCCAAATTCAAAAAGGAGATAGTAGGTAATTCCTTGAGGTAACATATATGATATACAACAATATTCTCAATCAGATGTCAGATGCAAATCGATACTCAGAGGAACCATAGCTAACAAAAAATAGTAATCAATACCAAAAGTCAAAAATCATCATAACCCTATGTTGGACTTTAACTGGAACTCATATTAACCATAGCCAACTAAAAAATTAAAACCTAAGCTACTCCACCATTATTGCCAAAGTGGTACAAAAAATTCACAATAATGATTTATATAAACTATACATTGAATCCAAAATGAAACTAAATTACTTTTAAAAAACCATTTGCATATTTTAATTTAAAAGGGATGAATTCAAGGTTCTGCACCTTAATTCCACATTCTAAAGTGATAGATGCTATACCACAGTACAAGATACGATATAAAAATTTACTAAAATAGGGTCATAACTGGATAAATAAGGCATTATATATATATATATATTAAATTGAATGGAAACTACAAGTACTTGTACAAAACTAGCATAATTGTACACAATTACCATAAATAAGCTCATGCTAAAGATAGGGTAAGCTCAACCTACCTGGATGCCTTAGCTAAAAACCTCTCAGAGAAGTTTCTAAATAATTGTCCTAATAAAACTCAAGCTCGAATAACTTGATGTAGATAATTGATTGCATATGAATAATAATTCAACGTTTCAGAGAATGTTCCTTGGAAAAATCATGAACAAAAAAAAGACAGAGGAAAGCACTTAAGATTGCATGGTACTTCAACCTATACATACATTGTATATATAAATATATTTATTAGCAAGATGATGCTAACTTGGTAAGCTAAAATCCAAGAATGAAAAGTAAACCATGTAGACACATATTATATATAGAAACATAATATGTCCTTTTAGAAATAACTATAACATCTCATAATGACACTCAAATAACATGTGCCACATAAAGAGCTATGCTTATCTACATAATGGTTGTTGTTGCCCACTTTTAATTCCTTACGTGAAGTAGAGGTGGAATTAACATACTATATTTTTATTCAATCATATATATATTTGGGTATTGCGTAGGTTCATGGAAAAATAAATATAATTTTATGAATATACAATAATTAATATAAAGTCTTTCTAATAAAACTTTATTGTATAATAATATTATTTACCATATCTAGGTTTACTTTCTCCACTTATAATACTAATAGACTATAAAATCTATTAGAATATAATATAAATAAAGCGTAACCTACAAAATTTTATCAATATCTACAATAGTTTAGAAGGGTAATAAATTATATTTCTACCAAATTCTAATTTAATTTAATATTTCCATAATATATTTGATATTAATAAGTTTCTCAAATGAACAACCCAAAAATCGAACTATTAATCCTAGAAAGTCATAAAAAACTTGGGGTTGTTATCAAAAAGTTCTAGACACCGAAAGTGTGCAAAAATAAGAATAATGAATTTGAGGGTCATTACGTCGTTGGATAGAATTTAGGTGATTAAGGTTAGGTTAAGAGAAGCTCAGAATAGGTAGATGGCTTATGTAGACCGCATGCTTCGTACCTTTAGATTTAGAGTTGGGGACTTGGTATTCCTCCTTGTACAGCAATAAAAGGTGTGATGAGATTCGAGAGAAAGGAAAAGATCATCCCTAGATATATTAGATACTTCAATATTCTTCGCACCATTGGTGAGGTGACTTATGATTTAGCCTTACTCCTAGATTCTGTTGTTTTTTATCCGATTTACCATGTTTCTATGTTGTGGCAATAAATTACTAAACCTTTTCATATGGTTAGATGGGAATCATTCCAGTTGGATTAGCGGTTGACGTTTTTGGAGGAACCTGTGCTCATTTATTCTAGTAATATCAGTGATTACACACTAAGGATATTCCTTTAGTTAAGGATCAGGGGAGACACCATACAGTAGAAGAGGATACTTGAGAGATATGTGGACCCATTATCCTCACCTATTTAAGACTCTATTTACATTTTAATATTTGACCATCGTGGATGAAATCCCTTTTAATAGTGGATATTGTATTTACCCTTCTGGTCATTTTCTATAATTCCAAATATTTTTGCCTATAGAGCTTTCCTATAGTAATCGCAATGTAATAACCCTTGAGGTTATTTCCTCAATTTACATAAACTTTTGATATTTCTATCCTTCTCACAGCTAATATAGGTCATTAATAACTTGCCTAAACTTTTGATTTTGTGATCGGACAGTTCATTTTGATTTTATTATCATTTCTCTGTTTCGGAGCTTTTGTTATTTAGGACTTTGTATCATGCTAAAAATCCTAATTAATGTACTTGGATGAGAATTAATACAACACCATAAGCTCTAGAATGTTAATTTTAGGCTAGGTGGACCATGGGTTAGGACTTGAGACACCAGAGCTCATTTTGAGCTAATGATTGGAAAGTTAAGAAATTAAAAATTAGGTGTTGGACCCTAATTTTTGCAAAACAGCCTTGGATGGAAAATTAAATTAAATCATTGAGTTCGAAAGATCAAATTTAGTATGGTTACTTAGTTTGTTTGCATATATGGGATTCTAGATGAATCTCGAGGTCTTCAATGATATTCTAATTCTCAGTTGTATCTGATATCCTAGTGTCGTCTCCAAGAATAAGGTATTATGATAAACATTACCATGGAAGGTTAATATTGTGATCATGATGCTCAGTTCATGTTCGCAATTCATATATGCAGCCCGGTAAATTGCAATCGCTAATCTACAAGTCATGATAGAAAACCCGAGAGCCTGGTCTTGGTATAACTAGTCCCTCTTTTCTCAATTTTGCTCATTCTTCACCCATTTATTGAGAGCTAAAACCATGAAATCAAGGCAATGATTATGATTAAGCTTGTAGATGATTTAGGGATCTTGGTTATCGATTATTCCTTGATTTCCCTTAAAATTTATGGTAAGATTCCTCCAATGTCTTGTTAATTTTTTTTTAAATTAGAGCTTTGAATTCATAAACTGTAAGGGCTGATTTGAGACCACATGTGTGTTTCATTTCTTCTCTACTTTTGAGCATACATTCCTTATCCTTTGAGGGACCTACTAAAGGTAATAGTTTTGGATTTTATTAGTGGGCCCCGCAGGCTCGTTCGTGACCCAAATTAAGATCCGACCCGTTATATGGAAATATAAGTCTCATTTAACTCCTAATAATTCATATATTTTTATGCTTATAGTATGGCAGCATTTCAGGGTTGTGGAGTAAGGATGGATGTTTTTTGGACGATTGAAAGATTTGTGATTTGGATTCAAGGTAGACTTTTGTCTACTCTTCTTCACATAATGATGTGTTTATATATTGCATGTGGAAGTGAATGTTAAGATAATTATGGGTAGAATACCATTACTTTGTCATGATTATTGATGTTTTGGGATTAGATGAGGATTTTGAACCGTAAGGTTAAATATTTACTATTCTCCTAGGATCCTATCTCTCTAGGTTGTTAACATATTAGTATAGTCGGGACTATTAAAACTTTTCAAATGCTTCATGTATTACTTGGTTAATTGTGATGATCTTCTTCCTAAGGTCATTTCTATGATGTTGTAGCTATTTTTTGATATATTATTGGGCCCATGGTCATGATCATGATATTGATTGGATAGGTACGGGGAAGTATTCTATCCATGTATAGAAAATGGTCATAGTTTATCAACATTTTGATGCTTCTGATTTTATTGTTTGAATACATGTGATTGTATGCTTAGTTTCAATACATTCATTATCACTAAGTGTAAAAAATGGCATGATTCCTATTAAAATATAATTTCACAACTTTTTTTCCTAAGAAGGGATTAAATCACACATTTTACTTCAAAAATAGATTTCTTCGTAATCGTAATCGTACAATCTAAATGGATGACTTATGTGCATTTAGATTTTTGGTGGTGTTTTATACATTTAGCTGGGATAGATTTTGATCCATGATTTCGTTACTATTATTTACTTTGGTCGTGAGAGATTTTAAAAATTTCTACAATTTTGTAATGATTTAGTCTTAATGTTTATGCCCAGGCAAAGAAATTATGGATTTACATTCTTTTTATCCATGGCTTAAGTTCGTGCATGTATTATATATCTAAATACACATCTCTTTTTTATGGGACAGAGAGGGAT
>NC_061122.1:112291349-112326000 GCF_002878395.1 Capsicum annuum | reverse complement strand
ATTATATATCTAAATACACATCTCTTTTTTATGGGACAGAGAGGGATAATAGTATTAAGGATCTGGATTCTAGATAAAGACTAATGATTGATGATGTTAATGATGATGATGATATTGATTATATATTTATCGTTTCGAGTCCATGCATAGATTATATATTTATCGCTTTGACTCTGAATATTGATTATATATTTACCGATTTGAGTTAGGGTATTGGTTAGATATTTATTGGTTTATGTCTTAATATTGATTATAGATTTACCTATTTGAGTTTCAGTATTAATTATATATTTACTGGTTCAAGTCTAGGTAAGGGTTGTAATTTGGATGATGAAATAATGGTTGGTATTATGGATTATATTAGCCATTTATTCTTGCATAAGCATCACCTATCTCTAGTATGCGCCTATACCTATTGACCTTATGGGGGTTGCATAGGTATGGGTAATAAGTATGGCATGTGGTGGGTTATTTAGTTATTTTACATTTTGAGACTGGAGCGGTGGGGGTTCATGAAAGGCTCGATTAGGTATTCTTTGTCCGAACTATTTTACTACTCACATTGTCATTTCTATTGTTTTTATTATTGTTGTGATCATTGTTATGGCAATGTTGTGAAAGATTGGTTAATGATTTGATATCGATATTTGAGATGTAATTCTTGATCTTTTGTCTTATGATTATATTATTTTGCATTATTATCTCATGATCAGATATATGGATTAGAATAACTGATGGATTCTAGGACTAATACCTACTATGATTATTTAATACCCAGGTTCTGTACTCTAAATTTTTCCCTGTGGTTTAAGCCCATTTTCCTAACTATGACTCAAGTGATAAGTCTTAGTCACTCTATATAAGTTGACTAGTGCATGTCATAGTCACACCATTAAGGATTACCCATATTTCTGCCCTAAATATGAAAAAATACCCTATGAGTCATAAGGTCCTTTATGAGTCACGAGGTATGACTCATGACCACGATAGTATGGTTGTCGAAACACTATTCTCTGGCTATGTTTAACACCCAGCACTTTTGGAAAAAAATGAAACCATATTTCCTACACTTATGGTCCCAAACTATAATACCTCATTCTATTATTATCTTCATTCATCTTTTAGTTGTGTGCTTAAGGAGCTTAAGGCTCAAAATTTTCCCTAAGTGTTGGGGTCATAGTCATCTTCAAGATCCTTAAACTTCGAGGATTTCTATTTTGACCATCCCGACCCTGAGATTATAGTTCTTGAGTTAATTCATGTTCAAGGATATAATAAGTATGTCTCGGGAGAGTTCTGGATTTTTCGGACAAGGATTTGGTCACGTTTGGATCACTAATCCAACTAGTCACTGCGATAGGGCTGCATCGTGATGACATTCCCTTTGGCACATACATCGCATCGTGTTGAAGATATTTTCATTCAATTTTTGATTTATAATTTGAATGCACTTTTCATGATTTTATCCTAGTGTGTGGAGTTCTTATTAGGTAAAAAAGGCCCATAGAAATCACTTAAAGCAAAGTTGAGCTAAGATCCTTTGATTTGTCCAAAGTTTGGTATTCGATTCTACAAGGATAAACTTTGAACATTTATAAATTCTGTTATATGTATAATTTATTAGCTAAATATGCACCAAAACATTGATAATTTAGTCAGCTTTCCAATAGTACAAATTTCGCCTTACTTTTATACCTGAGCAAAAAGTTCTGACCATATTTATCAGAACTAGTAAGCTACCGCAATAAGACCGCATCGCTTAAGCCTTAAAAAGGAAATTACAAGTTTAAAATTTTCTAAAGGGAAAATGTGTCTTTTCCTTTCATTCTATTTCGGAAATCCACAACTTAAATAACTAGTTAGGGCATTATTTGCCCATCTACTTTAATTTTTCTCTCAAGCAAACCCGATTTCTTCCCCATGAACAATAATCCGATCTTCCTAAGTTCAAGATTCTTAAAAAAGGTGTCTAGATTAGGGTTTTACTCTTCAAACTAAGAACTTAAGGTATGTGGGACTATCCTAAACTCCATGGACATAAGTTTTATTATTTTTATCAAATCTATAGAAATATAATCATGTTTATAAAGAGGGTTTTTGACATTGTTTTGAAAAACATGTATCATGGTTTTATTTTCATGAAAGTAAAATGTTTAGCTTGAACCCCTTTGATACAATTGAATTGTTACCACATATATATATTCGTTTTTAGTTTGTAATGTTTGATTGAGAGAATGAATAACGAAACTCCCTCTCTCCTCATGATATTCTTTGATATCAAATGTAATGGGTTTTTCTAATGCATGAATTCAAAATTAAAACTTGGGAATGAGTTCCTTACAAATGTTCATGAATTTATATGGTTTATGATCTGTAGGGTGCTTTTATTATTAAAATCATTCACTGTACTAATTAAAGAATTGTATGAGTCTTTAAGTAAATGCAAGCATTTGATGGACACCATATATTAAATATATTGAGAAGAAAACGATTTTTGAAAACTCATTTTATAATCTATAGAAAGACTCTCTCTCACATGATGTTTAAGGTTTTGGGTGGTCATTGACGGGGTGCGAAATAAAAAAGGGCTACAAATATATTGTGATAAGAATTGAGTGATTTGCAAGTCTGGGTATGATGATACCCTATGTTGATATTCCCTAAACAAAATAGCATTGACTATTTTATGCATGAAGCATGATGTTAAAAGAACTAAATTGGGCTAAAAGAGAAATGGATGGTTACGTGAAGAAAGATTTTGTTTAGATAAGTCACAGCCTAAAATCGTAATTTATCGATATGGTACTTATGCTATGTTACCCTACATAGGAGGATAATTAGGACATCTAACTTGGGGTGATTCCTACAGTATGCTTACATGCGGGCGTTGCCAATTTCATGAACTCCAATCCTTGTGGAAAACATGGATTGGGGTTTTGTAATCCAAACAAGGGCGGATTTCATATAGCCCATGGGATTGTAGAAATATAAGGTATACCATCTAGCTCTTAAGTAAAATAAAGAGTAAATTATCATTTCCAAGAACTTTTTTGAAGTTCGTTAAAGTATGCCAATGTGTTTTCACTTATCTTATGTTCACTGTTTTAAGAAATGCTCTCACCTATGTTGTACAAAAGTATGCTATTTTGGATTGTTTCACATAATAGTAAATTGTTTATTAACACCATATATTTCAGGTTCTGAGGCCCGATCATGCGGCCCCACTAATCAGTAGATTGTGTCAGACGTCTGTAGTTGGTGAGCCCTCTTATTTTGCAAGGCCTTTATTCATATGTTAATTTTAGATTATTTTAGTTCATTTCCCGATATAGGGCATCATCCAAGTTTTCAGACAGTTTAGTGTTTTTAGTTAGTAGATACTTCATAGACTAGTTATAGATGGCTATGGATTTTCTGATGGTCTTGTGTCCCGTATTTCCTAGTTTAAATAATAAAACCACCATGGTTCCATTTCACTTCAGCATTATTACAATTGATGAGTTATGCTTATGATTGCCTGCTAAGGGTTTTCTCGATCCATTATGGTTTGGGATGCCCGTTGTAGCCAAGGCTTCAGTTTGGGTTGTGACAAAGTTTGTATCAGATTGCGATTCATGGTCCTAAAATATGGACGAAGTCATCTCGAGTTTAGTCATTTTATGGGTGTGTAGCGTCCCACTCTGATACGGAATAATATACAATGCATTTAGGAGAAGTTTTCCATTCTTTTATACTCTAAATCATGCAATTGTGTTGTCCATATGGAATTTATAAAAATTCCTTCTTCAGTCTAATTTTATTAGCTATGTCTCATTATTGAGTCAATTCATGTTCAAAAGTCTAGAGTCTAAATGATTTGGTCCTTTTTTATTGATTCATAAATGATTATAAAATTGCACAAGGACTTGAGAGGAGTCCATAAGTGCTTTACAATGTGTTAAATTATGTTTATACCCCTATCTATATCAATCATGCATTTTAGCATGAGCTATGTAGTATATTAAATCCATTTTCTAAAACCCTTTCTAGAGATGTCATGCTTAAGGGCAGTGATGTGTAGCAAAGTGATGGAATATTATTTCCACCTGAATAGTAGTATGTGATAACGGTTCTTATCCTATGAGCTGTAAGAGGGTCCATAAGTTAGTGATATGAAGTCACAAGTCTAGGAGCCAGAGTTAGGATATCTTTTACATTCATAAGTGGTTTAGTTGTATAACCCTTGAGCGGTGGTTTGTTCTTAAATGGAGATTGGCTAATATTATATAAATATTATTAGAATGTATTTTAGTCTGTGAAGGAAGTGTTTTTCTATGATTTTTCTTTATTCAAAATATGCAAAGGTCATAGGATGGATAGTTATAGTAGTTGCATGAATTATTTAAAGGATATGAATAGAAAGGGGTAGATTAGTCAATAAGTTATGGGTATAGACACATTAGCGTAAATGGTACTTGAAGGCAATTTAAATCTATGCATGGGTATGAAAATGATGTGAGGAAGTAGAATCTATTAATAGATGGTAAGAGGTTATATTATAAGATTACGATCCACTATCTTCATCTTGTGACTCTACCCACTTGAATTGTCTTTTCTCTAGTAGTTGTAAATTAGTAGTACATGTAATAAGGTATGTAATAGATTTTGAGGTGTAGTAGTAATTTTGTGGAGAGGGTGAACTTATGGGCCATAGTTAAGTGAAATAAGAAACTTAGGTTAACATTTCTAATCGATTGATTATATAGTATATGGAAGGCTTCATATGAATGCTATTGTTAGACAATAGGCTTTAACTTTAGGTGTAGACGGTAGTGGAACGAATAGTATCTCAAGATTGATAATGCATGTTGGAAAAGAGTTAGTTGGCTTGATATAATATTTGAAATAGCCTAGGTTCACAACTTTCGGAATAAAGATTGGATAATTGTGATACATATTTAGTAATGAGGACTAGTGTTAAAGATGATGAATTATGGTTTAGTCATTAAGTGGATAAGGGCATTAGTATATAAGAATAAGTAGAACCCCCGAGGTACCATGTTTTTAGATAAGATGTGATATGTATGAGTGTCACCTATACCTAGATAACATTCTCGAACCTTGTATAACGGAGAAGTCAAGGAAGTTGTTGTATAATATTATTTAGAGTTGAATTGAGAAAAATATAGGTAGGCAATATGTGCCTTTGGTATTGTTTTACAAATTTAGTTAACTTTTACTCCATGTTATTAGAGGCATAATGCTAGCATCCTAAGAAGTTTAAGACAGAGTGCTAAGGGTTAAGAAGCATGGATATACATGCCTAGGATAATGTTAATCATAAGTCGATGACTTTGGAAGTTTGAGAAAGTTTGGATTAGTGTCCGTAAAATGGGATGCCCTAGAAAGAATTTAGTGTCTTCGCATAAAAACTTTTTTAGGGGACTTTGTGCTGATGTATATACTGATATCGCCATTTGTGAGATGGAGTGTAGATGCGTATTCCCATGAGAGTGGGAGTTGTAGAGTGATGGCTATAGAGGCTGGTGAAATTAAAGAGTAGCATTTTCGGAAGGTAAGGCCTTCCTAGAATAATTTATTAGGGAGAGTTTAGCATTTATGTGTATGGTGATATACCTTTTGTGTTTAGAATTGGGGCTGTATATTTATTGTGAGTTTATGTCCATAAGTCTAGGATTGTGACTTTAATCTAAAGGGGAGATATTGAATTATGTTAGTTCTCGAATCTTCTTGTGGTGCCAAGTATCAAGTAAGAATCATGATGAATAAATTCCTATTCAAGAAAGCTCTTCCGACATTAATTTTAAAGGACATCTACCAATATCTCATGAATTCAAGTCTTTCCTATGTCTAAGGTTTGAGCTATCTAAGAAATTCATGTCATGTTCCAACCTCCATGCTAGAAGCAATAATGTCCCTCAATGATCGAATATTCCAAGTATCCAAGCTCTATTTTATGTTGCTCATGATCTATAAAAATTCGTGTCTCATACGATGCCTGGTTCTAAGAAATTATGTTTTCTATATGTTACCGATTCATTTTACATCGGAATTAGCCAAAGTAATAATGTTTATGCAAACTCATGGCTATCTTATCTATGAAAATGAGAAACAATAACTTTATGTATCAATCATTGTCTAAGTCGTTGACTTTATGAATTCTAACCTTATGATATATGAATCATGATGTAAGTGCTCAGGTTTCTCACTGTTGTTTGTCCTGAGATCTCATGTTGTGTTATGTTTATGCCTGAACTACTCTCTATTTATTATCTAGACATCTGATATATGAAGCACTTTGAGTCTATTTTATCGTATCTTCATCTCATGTCCTACCTTGAGTAGTGCAATAGGTGTATGTTATAATCGAATAGTGTTACTCTTTCATAATTCTTATCTTAGTTCCCTCAATGACCCTCCTTATGTTTGTATGACAGTGGTTATGGAAGCGTAGTAATGTTTTAGGTAAGGGAGTATATGTTCTTGAAGGTGAGAATTTTGATGTGATTTCTTGAGCTAAGGTTATAGGAGAAGGGGGGAGAAGGAAATGAACATTCATTACATGAAATAGTAAGGAAAGAGATCCCTAGAAAAAAATCTTTGTGAGGGTGATTGACTTTTCTTGTCTTAGTGGGGAGATCCATGAATTGGGTGTAGTAATGATAGGCTTAAAAGTTGTGATTTATGGAAACGCAAAGAAATGTGTAATGTTGTTGGTACTCCTTAATTTTAAAAATCGAGTGCATTTGATGGTAGTGATAATGTGAAGTAATTTTCTTAATGGGATGTAGACAACAGGGTCCCATATTTTACGCTAGCACCTTTTTGTTTCGAATTAGGCTTCAACATAGTAGTATAATGCAGTGGAACTTAAATTCTTTTGGTTAGGTATGTTATCAAAGTTGAAAGTTGGAAATGATGTAGCATGTTATTTATTGTTTGGGGCATAATTGTGTAGTGTCTGTAGGTCTTAGGTCTATTTGTTGTATCTTGTAAGGTAAAGAATGCTTTTATTTCTTATTATCTGTGAAATCTTATTTCATGATTTATTCCAATGTAAATCAAGTCTTTGATTACCAAATAAGCTCATAACATATGTTATGAATATTATGACCCTAAAACTAATGTGCAAGGTCATCTCTATGTCAATTCTTGTTATCTCACGCTTCTTGCTTACACTTTTCACTAGGGGTTATCATAAATCTCTTTGATTGCTTTGCATATTTTGTTGAGGAAAAATGTTCAATGCAAGGTTATGTTCCTTGTTCCATACTTTTAGAGCTACGACAAGTCCTTATGCATCATTCGGGGATGAATGATTCCAAGGTGGACATAATGTAACACCCTGCACTTTCAACCTAAATTTAAACTATCTTTCCTATGCTTATGGACTCAGACTATAATAGCCCGTACTATTTTTAACTTAATTAAAATTTTTGTTGCATGCTTAAGGGGATCAGGCCTAAAAATTTTCACAAAGTGTTGGGGGTTATTCATCTTTAAGACCCCTAAACTTTGAGGATTTAAATTTTGACCTACTTGACCCTGAGGTGATAGTTCTTGAGTTAAAGGATGTTAGAGTTAATCCAACAAGTCAGCATAATAGGCCACGTCGCAGTGACATTCCCTTTGGCACATACATTGCATCTTGCTGAAGGTGTTTTGTTCAGTTCTTGATTTATAATTTGAATGCACATGTCATGATTTTATCCTAGTGTGTATAGTGCTTATTAGGTGAAAAATTTCCATTGAAATCACTTAGAGAAAAGTTGAGCTATGATCCTTTGATTTGTCATAAGTTTGTTATTTGATTCTACAAAGGTAAACTTTAAACATTTATAACTTTTTTTATATGTTTAATTTATCTTCTCAAGATGCACCAAAATGTTGATAATTTAGTCAGCTTTCCAACAATACAAATTTTGCCTTACATCGCGGTGAGTCTTAAAAATGCAATTACGAGTTTAAAATCTCCTGAGGGGAAATTATGTCTTTTTGCTTCAATCCATTTGATAAATCCAAAACTTAAATAACCCGTTAAGGCATTATTTGCCCATCTTTTCCAATTTTTCTCTCAAGCGAACCCCATTTCTTCCCAAGAAACAATAATCCAATCTTCCTAAGTTCAAGATTCCCAAGAAAGGTGTCAATATTAGGGTTTCACTATTTAAACTAAAAACGTAAGATATGTGTGACTATCCTAAACTCTATGGGATTAAGTTTTATTATTTTTATCAAATCTAAAGATATATAATCATGTTTACAAAGAGGGTTTTTGATATTGTTTTGATGACAGTAAATGTTTCTCTTGATCCCCTTTGATACAATTGAATTTTTATCACGTGTATATAAGTGTTTTCACTTTGTAATGTTTGATTGAGTGCATGAATAATGAAACTCTCTCTCTCATCATGATATTCTTTGATATCAAATGTTATGTTTTATTCCAATGAATGATTTTTAAAGAAAAAATTGGGAATGAGTTCCTTTCAAATGTTCATGAATTGATATGGTTTATGATATGTTGAGGGGGTGTTTTTATTATTGAAATCATTCGATGTACTTATTGAAGGATTGTATGAGTTTTAAAGTAAATGCAAGCATGAAATGACCACCATATATTTGAAATATTTAGAAGAGAGTGATTTAAGAAAATTCATTTGATAAGCTATATAAAGAATCTATCTCGCATGATGTTTAAAGATTTGGGTGGTAATTATAATGGTGCTAAATAAGAAAGGGATATAGATATGTTGTTATAAGAATTGAGTGACTTTCTAGTTCAGGTATAACGACACCTTGTATTGATATTCCCTAAACAAAATAACATTGACTATTTTTATGCATGAAGCATGATTTGTAAAGAACTAAAATTGGGATTAAAGTGAACTGGATGGTTTCCTGAAGAAGGCTCAAGTCCAGATATCTCACATAGGGGGGTTCCTATGGTATGCACACATGGGGGATATTACCAATTTCATAAACACCAATCCTTGCGGCAAACTTGGATTGGGGGCTTGGCCGCCGAGTCAAGGGTAGATTCCATATAGCCCGTGTGACGGTAGAAATGTAGGGTGTACCATCTAGATCAGAAGTAAAATATAGATTATGTCACGATTTACAAGAATTGTTTTAAAATTCATTGTAGTATACACATGTCTTTTCACTTATCTTATGTTCACTATTTTAACAAACACTATCACCTATGTTGTGTAAAAGTATGCTATTTTTGATTGTTTAATAAACTAGTACATTGTGTATTGATCCCTTATATTTCAGGTTTTAAGGCCCAGTCTCATCGCTCCGCTATTCAGTATATCGTGGTAGACATCTGGAGTTGGTGAGCGTCCTTTATTTTGTAAGGCTTTTATTAATATGTTAATTTCTATTTACTTTAGTTCATGATCCGACCGTGGGCTTTGTCCCAATTTTTAGAAATTTTATTATTTTTAGTTAGTAGAGACTTCGTAGACTAGTTACAGATGGCTATGGATTTTCTTATGGTCTTGTATCCCGTATTGTCTAGTTGAAATAATGAAGCCACCATGTTTCGATTTTACTTCCACATTATTACAAGGTAAGGGGTCTCTCTAGCCTTTATGGTTTTGGATTCCCATAATATCCAGGGTCTCATGTCGACTCATGACACTACGAGTCTAGGTAGAGAATCCTAGCTAGACATTACGAGTTCTTACCCGACGCATAACGACCATGCATTATTTTTTGCACTACTTTTTCGGGTCACTTTGGTCATTTCCCTCTCTTTACACTTGATGTCCAAGGCCATAAAAAACCTAAGGATCCCTTTATATTATTTTAACAAGTCAAATACACCTTCTTCTATCTCAAATACCCCAATCAAGAATAAGCTAGGGTTTAAAAGGGGTGGGACATCTAAGCTTCTTCAAGTTGTGGCTCCTCTTCGAGATTCTTTGGTTCTTCAGGCATGTATCGCTTCCTAAACATTATTTTATATAAAAGCATGTGTTTAATCATGGTTTATGTCAATTTAATTTTTGGGTTTTAAATGAGAGGTCAAGAGTTTTGTATTATTTGTTTGGTTTTTACATAATTTTGGAAGTTTTATTCATGTTTTATCTCATGGCCTTGGAACTAAATTTGTGCATGGGAATTGCGTCATGGAATTCCCCTAAAATTGTTTAAATTGGGTTTGAATTGGTATTATCCGCCCACTCCATAAATTGGTTTTGTAGCATGGAAATAAGCGTGATTAAACCCACTTTTTAACTATTGCATTGCCTAGTAGTTTAATGGAACATAAATGGTTTTGGAAAGACTTTAATGGTAATGTTTTTATTTTAAATAGTTTTATAAGTCGTAGGCGGCCGTTGTATGGTTTTTAAATTTGAACTTTGGGGTCGTGGGTTCCCCCAGGTTGATGGATTAATGAAACGACTTTCTATAAGTGTACAAGCATATATATATATATATATATATTTATACATATATATTGGAATGATGATAACATTTGGTCATGCCTTAAAAAAGATTCACTATTTAAATGAAAAGGGTTATGTGTAAATATTTTTTTTGGAATAAAAGGGGTTGTGTAGCTTGTTGTTAATTATGGAGGTCCCGGGGGGACAGATACTGGAAACCACATTTTCTGGTGTGGGGGAGTTTTTGACTTTGTGCATATTTCATACTTTAGACATACTTTGGATCGGCTAGAGTCGACGCAATACTTTTCCGTTCTTTGGATTTCTCTTGTCGTGTGGCTAACATTCACTGAAGTTGTTTTGGTGGGGGGAACTAGAACCATAGATCCCATAGGTGCCCTTTGGATGATTTGGTGATACATAGTAAAATTATTGATTTTAGATCTCATTCTAAACTGTGTTCCCTATGCAAGCATAAAATATTTATGAATATATGCATGTATGTTAAGATGTACATTTCATTTAGATTTGATTTTGGAATGTCATTGTTTTATCCCTTGATTTAAATATATGCTCGCACTTACCCCATTAACCATCCCCAGATGCAACGTTATTTCAATATGTAATATCCTAGGGTTTTTTTGTTGGTTCGTGAAGTTTCAGGTTACGCAATCTTTGATTGGGTTTGCAGGGAAGTGGTAAGCACCAATATTTTAGATCATATTTATAATTGAAAAGATCACATAAACATTATCATTGTCATTGCCACTATCATGGTCGGGGGAATAACCTAATCTAGTTGGATATTCGAATTAGTTTACAAGTTTTTGTGAACATGTGCAGGTTGGATGGTGCTGTTGACTCTTAGAGCTTATTCATGAGTAACATTAATTGTTTTATCTTTATTCTATTTTTGTCTTCCTCTTTGTTATTATTTGGACTTTTCTAGGTTGAATAGTCTTTGTCGATTATCTCTGGTCCTCGGTGGGCTTGAGATATCTGTCATGAGTAGGCCTGGGGTCGGATCATGACAAGTTTGGTATCAGAGCCTAGTTTTACGGTCTATGGGTTTCCACAAAGCCTTGTATAGTATTATCCTTTTTATGGGTGTATAATGAGCCACACTTACGAAGGGGAGGCTATTAGTCATTTAGGAATATTTCCCTTTCTTAGGTTCTATTTTAGACTATAGAGTTTTGATTTATGAAATTCCCTAACTCCTAGTTTGATCACACTCAGATCATGCCTCATTGAAAATCTAACGTTTGTAAGAACTCTTTTGGGACCTCTGTCCTACCTGAGGGCAACATACATGGAACTTCACCAGTTTATAAAGTGCAGAGAAGATCGAAGGTCCCTTCTCCTAATTGTGCTGCCCAATGTACAGATATTCTGGTCTACTCTAGTCCATATCAGTTTGGTGACACTCATGATAACTCACCACGAGGGGATATTTTGAATGCAAAGTTTAGTCGATCCATTTATCTGCTTACCCAATTGGAGTTGTCTTAGTCTTGTGAGTCTGGTCGGGTTGTTCTGTCCTGGTTTTATCTGAGGTTACTCGAGTTGGTCAGTTTATTTGGCTGAATTCTAAAAAATTTACAGGCTATAAAGTTTAGGAGAATCATCAAGGCTCATAAGTCAACATATACTAGTCATCTACGTTCAACGAAAATGAATCAAAATTTGAAGAAAATTTATTGGTGGAACAATATGAAGAGAGATATGGCTAACTTTGTGGCTAAGTGTAAGGTTTGTCAGCAAGTGAAGGTTAAGCACTTAAAGCCTAGTGGCATATCTCAATTGATTGATTTGTCCATGTGGATGTGGATGATGAAAAATATGGATTTTTTATTGGTCTTCCAAGGTCTTTCCACTAGTATGACTTGATTAGGGTCATTGTGAATTGGATTAGAATGTCTGCTAACATCTTACCTATGAGGACTACTTACACTAGACAGGAATATTTCAAATTATTTATCGAGGAGATTGTTGATGGCGTTATGCTGTTGTTTTCATTATTTTAGATTAAGGTACACAATTATCTTCTCACTTTTGGCATTCATTTCAAAAAGGTTTGGGCACAAAGGTAAACCTTGGAACTACTTTCCATGATGTATAAGAGTACTATTAAGACCTTTTAGGATATGCTAATGGATTAGGTGATTGATTTTGGAGATAGTTGGGCGGATCATTTGCCTCTCATTGAGTTTTCCAAAAATTATAGTTATCACTCGAGTATTTAAATGACTTATTTTGAGGATTTTAATGGTAGAAGGTGTAGGCCTCCTTTTGTGTGTTTTGAGGTTCGTGATAATAGATTGTTTGGTACTTACATAGTTCACCAATCCATAGAAAAGGTGAAGGTAATTAGAGAAAGACTAAAGACTTTTTAGAGTCACTAAAAGTCTTTTTCGAATGTAAGGTGAATAGAGTTGGAGTTCAATATAGGTTATTTGGTGTTTTTGAATGTTTTTATTATGAACGAGTGAAATGATTTAGGAAGAAGAGGAAGATCATTCCCCATTAAGCTGGTCTATCTTAGTGTTTGGGAGATTTAGAAATATGTCCTATGATTTGGAGTTGCCTACGAGCTTGGGTTCTACACAACGATTTTCTATGTGTCAATATTGAGGAATTGTGTGGGTGAACCTTCTTTGGTTAATCCTATGGAGGATATTGATATTTTGGTTTCCTTGTCTTATAAGGAAGTCCCAGTTGATATTTTGGATACATAGATCTGTAGATTGAGGACTAAAGTTGTGGCCAAGGTAAAAGACCTTTAGAGGGCCAAGGTAAAAGACCTTTAGAGGAATCAAAAGGTTACATGGAAGCCAAAGAGGAAATGAAGTCAAAATATCCATTCTCATTCCGCTCGTTTGATAAAAGTGTTTGAGTTATGGCTTGTTATTGGTTTTGTCCCTTTCTTCAATTTGTGCAATGTTGTCTTGGTTGCATAATAGTTTGTATTCGTGCAAATGGGTACCTTAACTTCTCATTCGTGGATAAATGATGCTTAGGAGGGTAATCTAATATACAAGGTTCTTGACTCTATATTTTCCCTTGTGATTTTAGACTACTGTCCATACTACAACTCAAGTGATGAGTCATAATCACTCTCTACGAGTGTTATAATGCAGGTTTTAGTCAAACCAATGAGATTACCTATTGTTCTGCCCTAATTGCAACTAAATACCGTATGAGTTGTAAGGTTCTATCACGAGTTATAGGGTGTGACTCATGACAATAATAGTATGGTTGCCTAAATTCTCCCCTCAGCTATTAGTACAAGTAACAACTCATCGACATACATATGAGTCACTACTCGACTCCTAACGATTGTGTGTTTTTTTCCTGCACTTCTTTTTAGGGGAACCTTTGTCATATCCATCACTTTACACTTAAGACCCACAACTATAAAACACTCTAAGGGTCCATTTCTCATTATTTTAACAAGTCAAATATTCCTTCTTCTCTTTCAAATTAAATAATAGAGAACAACCTAGGGTTTTAAAAGGGGTTAATCATATAAACTTTAAATTGTCGTTTCCCTTACAAATTGCTTGGTGTTTCAGGCATAAAACACTTTCCTAACTTGTTTTTATATAAAAGTACATGTTTAATCACTTTTTATGTGAGTTCAATTATTTTATTTGAATAATGGGTTGAGGGTTTTGAATGTTTGTTAAATGTTTGTTTTGCTGGGTTTATGGAATTCTTATTAATGTTTTATCTCGTGGTATTGGAGCTAAATTTATTCATGGTATTTCCCAAAAATTGTGAATGGGAAGGGGGGTCATGGTATTTCCCAAAAATTATTGAAATTGATTTTGAATTGGTATTAACGTTACCCCCACTTTGTAATTGATTTTCCAACATGGAAATTTGCATGATTTAACCCACTTTTGTTGTATTGCATTGCTTAGAAGTTTAATTGAACATAAATTGTTTTGGAAAAGCCTTGATGGCCATGTTTTTATTTTAAATTGTTTTATAAGTCCTTGGTGTTTGCGATATAGTTTTAAAATTTGATCTTGGGTGTTGTGGATTCCCCTAGGTTGATGGATAATTTGAATGGCATAATAATATACGATTGGAATCATATATATATATATATATATATATGTATGTATTATGATACAATTTGGTGATGCCTTAAGGGAAGATTCCTTTTTTAAATAAAAAAGAGTTTTCTGTAAAAGTTTTAATTAGGCTTAAAAGAGGTTGTGTAGCTCCCCATGGAAGGTGGAGGTCCCAGGTTACTGATACTGGAAACTACATTTTCCAGCGTGTGGGTCTTTATGACCTTGTGCATAGTTCACACTTTATACCTACATTGGATAGGCTGGGGTGAAGGCATTCTCAAGCCCTTCCTTAGATTTCTCATCTTCGTTTAGCTAAAATGCACTGGAGCACTTCCCGTGGGGGGAGACGAACCCATATAGCTCATGGGTTCCCTTAAGATTGTTTGATTCTACATAATCAAAGTTAATGGTTTTAAAAGTCATGGTAAACCTTGTTCCCTTTGCAAACATTACTTATATATATGCACGTATGTGAAAATGTACGTTGAGTTTGGATTTTATTTTGAAACTAAATTATTTTATTCATTTTGTGAGGTAGATTCTATCGATCACCCGAATAACCATATCTGAACGCTACATTCCTTATGCTGTAGGGTCCTAGGTATTTCTTCTGTAGCTTTGTGCAGTGTTAGGTGGTACAGCAGTCTATCAGGTTTATGGTGAAATGGTGAGCTTCCTACTTTTGTAAAGCTTGGTAATTCAATCGATTTCCTTCCATATTTTAGAATAGAAGAGTCCATATTAACATTATCATTTCCATAGTCAGGGGCATGTCCCGACCTAGTTGGATATTCGAATAGGTTTAGAGTCATTTGTGGACACGTGTGGGTTCGATAGTGTTATTGATTCTTAGAGCTTATTCTAGAGTTAAATTGACTATTTAATCTGTATTCTCTTGTTGTCTTCTACTTTGTTATTAGTTGGATTTTGTTCGGACGAACCTACTATAGGGGTGGTCTCCGGTACTTGATAGGCTTGAGATACCCATCACACCAAGGCTCGTGGTCGTATCATCATAGATTATGCGGCCTTAAAAATTCTAGACTGACGATTTATGATGTCCCTAGAATTTTTATACATATATATACATCTATTTATCTAGTACTATAGTGTTATTGTGTATCCCTTCCTTTCATTTATTCAGATTATCTATTCATTCCTTGGCTTTGCATACTTATATATATAGTAAAACCCCCCAAAATTTCTATACATGATTCAGTCCTTTAGGCTTGTCAAGGGGTCTCAGACTTAGAAAATTTTAACTAAATTTCCAGACTTAGTTTATTTTTGGCCTTCGAATGTTGACAATCTCATTTTGCGACCTTAAAATCCTTTAATGGTCCGTATTTTGGTTAATTCATGACCTTGGAGGTCAAAAGGTGTTCCCTAATAATTTTGAATTGTTTAGACCTCGTTTAGACCATGTTTAGTGTCCCAAAATAGTGGACCAACATGATCTTGGTGCGCCGCATCGCCTATCGTGTGGGTTAACATTGTTGTAGGTTGCCAAAGTCAAAACTACTGATGCTTGGCGCTATCATGGCGCTATGCATCGGGTATCGTTTTGGCGCTATACACGCACCGCATCGCCAATCGTGTCAATGCCCAGGTATCAGTTATTAAATGTGCGCATCTTTAACGGCAAAAGGGTCAATTTCCCACCACTATATTAGCCTATAACTCGAGATTCACCTAGGTTTTCACCAAAATAAAGTTGTTTCTCTTAAATTCCCTCAAGAACAATTCTAGGGTTTTCAATTGAAGGTTCTAATCCAGGAGATTCCACCATTAATCTTCAAGAAACATCCATCTAAAGTATGTAAAGTGTTGATTCGTGGGATCCTTTCACCCATGAAGCGCAAGAAACCTTTTCAAAAATATAAATTTTGAATTCCATGTTATGAATTGAATCATATCCATGTTTATGTTATTTTATTATTACCAAGTTGAAATCTTTAACACATATAATGAAATTATGTTAGCATATGGTTGGAATTTTTGTATTTGAAGTGAAAAATGTTTCCATGATGTATTATTTTAATGTTCATGCCTAAGCCTCAAGTTATGTATGCAAGGTGATTGGTAAAATGTCTAAGAGAATAAGAATTATGCTTTATGACTCAGTTGTGACCAAATTGTTGAATCCATTCTTTACCCTTATGTACACAATGACCTCCATGCTATTGTTAGGCATTGTTATGGTTTTGTAGAATGCTCATGAGATTAGACTTATGAAATTTTGATATGTTTATATGTCTTCCTATTCATGCGTATGCTTATAACATACAAATACTTCATGATAATACCTAACGTTAGTACTATGAATTGTTGACTATGGTCATATGTTCAAGAAGTATCATGTCTTGTCAGTTTCATGCTATCAAGTCCTGGGGGTACTTGTACCCGACAATTTAGCAATGTGCCTAGAGCCAGTGTCAGTTTCTTGATAACCTCAGTCACGCCATGATCAGTAGTATTCTCTATTAGTTTAAGAACTCAATAGAATTCAACAATTACATGAATTAAAAAAAATCAGTAATCCTATGAACTCAGTCAGTTAATAGAATTTAGTAATATTCTGTTAGTCTATGGAATTTAGTGAACTGAGTCCATTTCATCTCAGTATAATCAGTTCAGTGTCTATTCATGTGGGAGTAGGATTCAGCACCGAGCAAACCCAAGGATTAGGGAACATACTGACAGTAGAGGATGTGATCCTTAGAAGCAATTCTTACGTTCCATAACTATATAGCCAGCATAGGTTGAGTCATCAACATTGACAGTTGAGGGTTTATGAGGTGGATTAACACTGCCAGTTGAGGGTCCCACCGTTCTCCTTTGGGGACACTGCCAGATGAGGGTCAGTTACAGCTTGTCATTACCAGTGGCGCGGTATTAATACCCTTCCAATTAGCATTGCAAATTGGACCCTAACTCTATATAAAAAGAGGCATATTAGTTAGATGACTACTTCCCACAGTCTCAGTCTTAGTCACAGTAAAAGAACTCAGATAGTTCTTAAGAGTCAGGACTGTCAGCTATAGTCAATCAATTTAGTATAGAACTTTGCTAGTTCCATCCGAATTAGGACAGTCAGACACTGTCACTCAGTTAACACTATATTAGTAATACAAATCTCATGCTATTAGTAATCAGACTCAGCAGTCAGTATTATCGCAATCTCATTTACTGTTATGTATTCATGCATCTATTCTAACGTTCATGTTATTCAGTCAGTTAGTATTGTTCATACCTATGAACCCCATGCATTCAGCCTACCTCACTTTTCATACCAATACATTCAGATGTACTGATACATAATTTTCCTCTGCGCTATGGTGTTTTATACCATAGGTTCAGATGTTTAAGTTCCCGATCGCACGTAGCTTTAGATTCGGCAAGCAACAGTAGATTTGCAGTGAGTCCTCATCATTCAAGGAAAGCATGACTTTTTCATTACTCCATTAGTTATGTTTTAGTAGAAAAAGTTAGTTAGGGACATGTCCCATCAACTACACAGTTTTCAGATAGTTGAAAGGTTTTTAGACTAGCACGTTCAGAAAGTTTATTTTAGTTTTGGTATTGATATACCGTATTTCAAGATGTTATCTTTTAGCAGATATTTGAACCTTATGTCCTTTCAACCCTTTTATTCTACACTTATATAGTATATTATGCTGTGCTAAGTTACAGATATTAGTCATGGGTTAGCTTGTGGTCCTTCAGAATTGCTAGTAGTGTGTAGCATTCCGGGTATCAGATTCGTGGCGTTACATATATTGTTCTTTTGCCCTTTATTTATATACTGGTCAGTGACATATGGTATAGTTTTGAGATTCTTTAGTATGACTGGGATATAATAGTTCATCCAAAATGCTTCCTTATCCTTATTATGTAAGAAATTGGACATGAATAGGATAGTTCATCCTTAATACTTGCTTAGTCTTATTATATTAGATATTGGAAAGGAATAGGATAGTTCATCCTTACTATATCATTTTCTTTACAATGTGGTTGCTTGACATTTGTATGTAGTTTTCATTTTTCTTTATATATTGTATATATATATGCATTATCTTTGGAGCTCAATTGGTAGTTTCCTATTGATCACCAAGTATTAGGTCCTTATACTACACTTGTGCAGCCTGTCAATCATAGTACAGGTTATCACCGTTGTAGTGTGCGTCGTGTAGAGAAGCTATGGTTTGGAGATGTAGGGTCTGCTCCTAACATTCAGAGTAATAAATTCTTCCCTTTTATTGACTAGGATAGTCTTTTACATGACCCAACTTGAGTTCTTATCGTAATGGGCATCCCAAGTCCGACCGAGATAGGAGACCACCCTTGATACCAAACCTAACTTTCAGCCGCTGCCCTGAGTTAGCTAAATTTTGAACATATAACAAGATAGTGTAACTATCAGGATTACAGACTTTGGGATAGGTCTATTACCAAGATTGACCCAACCGAGTCTGACCGTCCCCTACTAACCGTACAACTATACAAATCCAAACCAAACTATAGATCAAACCATAACAAAATAAGTTCAAAAATATAATATGATTAATCTCAAAATAAAAGAGGATGGAACAACCAACAATATCGTCAATCGATATCAACCCCAATACTAATACCAAGGCTAAGGCTGACACAAATACTGACCCCGCACATTCCAACCGATAGAAGTACAACAACGTATCTAACCAAAATATGGTCGGGCATGCCCTCAGCCATAGCCAAAACCAAAATCCATAAATGAGTCAATGTCTGAAATAACATCCATGAAAAAGAGCCCTCCAGAATGATGGAATCTCACGACTTCAATAGAAATGCTACCACCAAAATCCAAATCTCTAAGAAGGAGGAATGGAATGGCCGATTTTTGCATCGCGGGATACAGCACCCAAAGACAGTTTAGCGGGTGAACGCTAGCATGAACTCAAGATAAGGATTAAATAATGCCATTTATAAAACCAAATAGAAAGTATCCATATGTACACAACTATACACACATATATATATATAACCATGCTGGGAAATGGGATTGAGTTTATCATGCCATTAAAACCTTTACTTGGGTTGTGCACCTTTGCCGTCCTAAACCGTTCATAGGATATATGCATTCAGCTCCTCCTGGTGAAAGGGCCAAGGTGTATGAAGCTTCACGACAAGGGAGGAAAACCTGGGATAAATAGTACCTACCACAAATTATATACTGTGAGATCATGCACACGGTCACTAGGGACAAACCTCACATCGGTAAAAATGAGTTTCCAGTTTAGATCCCCTCGAGACATCCACCTTCCACGTCTTTGCTACACTTCCATCCTTTAAGCACTATTAAAACCATTATCAAGAAAACAACCAGGTGATTAATTATTCATTAATCAAGGACATTAGATGGTGGTATTGTCATACTGACTATAACTTGCAAGTATTGTCCCTAACCAAACCTTTTTTAGATAAAGGAATTTCCATGTACCCATAGATCATATTCAACAAAACCCATTGCGATCATGGCCCTTCTAATCCATTTAAAACCATTCAAAATGTTCATATCATTTAGGGTTTCATTACAAAGTTTAAACAATGCATAAGTTCGATTGAAAAACCTATATTATAGTGAAAACATTGTTAAGGGCATTTTATAAAACACATTTAGGGCATAGCATTTCCAAAACCAAAGTCCATTACCTAAGAACCATTCCCATGCAACAAATTATCCAAAACCACCATTAATGCATATAAAAGCACAATTAAATCATGGGAAAACCATAACCAAGTATTTATAACCAAAATCACCAAACCATATTTGACAACGCAAAATCATAAAACATTCAAACCATGAATAATATTGAACAACACCATGCCTTTAGTTGTATCTAACAATAAGGGAATAGAATATGCCTTAAACAAAGATGATGATGGAATGAAATCACCAAGACAAGCCCCAATTTACTCCTTAAGATAAAACCCGAGCTTCGTTTTCCCAAGAACTCTAGAGAGGAGTTAAGAGTGTTTTCAAAGTGCTTATGCATAGAATAATATGACGGATAACCTCCCAAATAAAATTTAAGTCATGGGACCTTAATAGGATAAGTGGGTAAATATCCAGATAGCCCTTAGTTAAATTGCATTAAATGTCCATCATATTGTATGACTGACCCCTATGAGTTGTACCCATCCTGTACGAGCGGTACCGACCTCTCATACCTTAGGCTTTCTCCTTTGGACCCATCACTGTCCAAGGTATGACATACCTAAAACCAAGTCGTATTCATGTGTATGACTAGTACCCATAAATCGTACCCCTAGAAGAATAGAATCTAGGAGATTTAAACATTGACCACCATACGAATCCTGGGAATGACCATGAGCCACTCTTACTCAGATCCATCTTCAACTACCAAGACTAAGGTTATGTAAAGTAACCAAATGATCTGTATCAACTAGTATGACTCATACCATAAAGTCGTACCTATTCCATCAACTACATCCATCCCACTAACCAACACAGGTCAGCTTATGACTTGACCATACCACTCATGCCCAAGTGTACAACTCATTCCCCTAAGTCTTATCTTACAAAGAAACTAGAAATAAAGTAAATTTTCTAAGTTCCAGACACTAGTGTGGTTTAGTCACCCCACTAGGAACATTCGTCTCCGAATGAAGGACAAGGAAGGGGTAATTACACGCACGAGTCATTAACATTATCAAATATACATAGATTCTATAACAAAGTTTGAAAACAAAGAGGCAAATATATTAATCTTTCCTTTAAAACCTCAGAAAATAAAGATGGGTTGAAGACACATACATTCAACATGAATCCCAGGAGTAGAAAATAGATGCGGATACATGGACTTCATGTCCTCCTCCATTTCCCATGTATCTTCTTCCACCTTATAGTTCTGCTATAGAACATTAACTGAAGAAACATCCTTGGCTCACAACCAATAAACTTTCCTTCAAAAATATCAATCGGGAACTCTTCATAAGGTGTAGAGTCCAAGATAACCAGCCTCTCCAAAGGAACAATCAAAGAAAAATCACCAAGACATGTCCTCAACATGGAGACATGAAATACCTGATGAATGGAGTCTAAACTAGAAGGAAACACCATTGCAGAAGCAACATTTCCAATGCTCCGCAAAACCACATAAGGGCTAATATATTGGGGACTGAGCTTCCCATTTTTCGCAAACCACATTACTCCCTTTATGGTAGATACCATGAGGATATCCTTAACACCATATTAAAACTCCAAGTCTCTGTGCCTTACATATCTGTAGGCATTTTGGCGACTGTAGGAAGCCTTAAGCCTATCCCGAATCACTTTCACCTTTTTCATAGCCTGATAGACTGAATATGGATCGAACATATCCACCTCAACAAGGTCGAACCAACCAATAGAAGATCGACACCTCCTATCATACAATGCCTCAAAAGGGACCATACCAATACAAGAATTAGAGTAATTGTTGTAAGAAAAATCTACCAAAAGTAGATGCACAACCCAACTGCCACCATAATCAACCACATATGCCCCAAGCATATCCTTCAATATCTTAATAGTTCTATCCACTTGGTCATCCGTTGGAGGATTAAAAGTAGTACTCAGACTCACTTAGTACCCAATCTCTTCCGAAAAAACTATTGAGATAAAATTTATGTACCATAATCTGAGATAATTGGAATAGGTACCCCAACCAGAGTCACAATCTCCGAAAGATATAACTTCACATAATCCTCCATTAAAAAGTTAGTCCTCACTGGCATAAAGTGAGCAGACTAGGTCATTCTATCCACGATTACCTAATTCAAATCATCTTGATTATGAGAACGAGGAAGACTGATAATAAAATCCATATTAATTACCACCCATTTATATTCAAGAAAAATAATATATTGATACAACCCACGAGGATGTATGTGCTCAACATTACCTTGTTGACACACCAAGCACTTGTCCACAAAATCAGCCATGTCCCTTTTCATACCATTCCACCAGTGCATCTCTTTTACATCATTATACATCTTTGTAGAGCCGGTATGTACAATATACTATGATTTATGCACCTCATCCAAGATCTTTTGTCGCAACCCATCAACATCAGGAATGTACCACTTCCTTGATACCATAAAGTACTATTGCCACTGATCTCAAACACCATTACCTTTAACCCACTAACGCCACTCTTGATTTTCATCAAGATAAGATCTATCACTTGTTTTTCCTTAATCTCTGCACTGAGAGACGATCGAACCACTTACTGATCATCACCCCACAATCCTCAGAGTCCAAAACATAAAATTTAAGATTATCTAAAGAGTGAATATCATTCACTAATTCCCACTTTTCTTTGTCCAAATAAGCCAAAACTCACCACGGATAACTTATTAAGAGCATCAACAACCATCTTAGCCTTACCGAGTTGATTGTTAGCTCCAACCATCTCATTTGACTGAGATTTAGCTCCTTCTTGAACACATACTTATGTCATAGTTAGAATAGATATCTATGTGATTTCTATAAAGATAATGTCGCTAGATTATAAAAGCAAAAACCACTTACAACAATTCCAATTCATGAGTAGGCTAATCCCACTCATGTACCTTCAAATCCTTAGAAGCATAGGCAATTACCTTCACATGCTGCATCAAAACACAACAAAGTCCCATACTAGATTCATTAAATTAAACTACAAACCCCTCACAACCCTCAGGTAATGTCAAGATTGGAGCCAAAGTTAGCTTATCTTTAACTTCTCAAAAGTACACTCACAAGCATCCAACCAAGAAAACTTTACTTTTTTCTGAGTCAACTTAGTTAAAGAAACAACTACCATTGAAAAGCTCTTCACAAACCACCGATATTACCCATCAAAACCTAAGATGCTCAAAATATCAGTTAGATTCATAGGTCTTAGAGACCTTTTAGCCACAACCACCTTTTGCGGATCCACCATTAAATATGATCAAGAAAAGTCACAACGTTAAACCAAAACTCATACTTGGAGAACATGGACTACGAATGTTGTTCCTTCAAGGTCTGAAATACCATACAGAGGTGATTAGCATGATCCACCTCACTTATTTAATAAACCTGAATGTCATCAATAAACACAATAGTGAAGAGATCTAAGAACTACCTCAAAACCCTATTCAACAAAGATACCGGGATTGAAGATCTAACTTAGAAAAGAACTTGGGACCTTACAACTGATAAAACAAGTTATGAATCCTTGGAAGAGGATACTTGCTCTTGATTGCTACCTTATTCAACTATCGATAGTCAATGTATATCCTAAGAGAACCATTCTTCTTGCGCACGAACAATACGTGTGCATCCCACAGAGATATAGCAGGTTGAATAAACCCCTTATCCAAAAGATCCTTGTGTTGCTCCTTGAGTTTCCTCAACATAGCAGGAGCCATTCTATAAGGAGGAATATATATTTGACAAGTGTTTAAGAATAAATCAATACTAAAGTCTATTTTTCTATCCGAAGGAACACCAGGAGGATCATCTGTAAAGACCTCAGGAAACCCATTTACCACCAGAACAGATAATAAAGAAGGACCTTTTTAGTTAGAATCTTTAACTAGTCAGACTCTCTTACGAATAACCTAGTCACCTATTAGGGTAGAAATATAAAAATAAACCAAAACAACGTCAGGATAAAAAAATACATATAGCGACAAATGGGGTCATATAAGAAATAGTGGACCACTAATAAAGTAGATAATACATATCATGAGAAAAGAGTTGTAACATTCTAGTAATTATATCAGGTGATGCATCAGATTCCTACCGAGATGCAAGAGTATACAAACTATTCCAGCCAGTGTTGGTACTTGAAACAGAAGAAGACACTGAAATAACACCACTAGACGTAGGAGCAAAAGATAAATCAACCAAAGATCTAACTTCTCCTAAATTTCTTGTACCAACCAAACAATTCTTAAGCATATTTCCTGGTTGGCCATATTTAAAACACTTATCTGTTCCTTCATCATAATAACCTAAATAAAGATGACCATAAAACCTATAAGGAGCACATAAAAAAACTAACTAACCCCTACTCACCTAAGATTGGGCTTCTTGTGCCCAAAAATATCAGGACCTTATTGACAACTATCAGCCAACTACCTCTAGTAAGGAATGCTTGCAATAAAAAAGTAATCTCAGTTCTTTTTCAGCCAGTTACCTCTAATCGGACCATTTTTCCACTTAGTACATACCTTGTTAAAAAAGTTTATCCTCACACCTTACTTATCTTTAAACTCTGCCTGTTTTCTCTTTTCATTATCGTCCTGCTACATGTGGACAATTAACCTCAAAATGTCTATATCCTTGATTAGAAAAGCAAGCTTTCTTTCCAAGATCAAATTCTGAGATATCCTAGAGGCAAACTTTCTCATCCTTCATCTAATGTAAGTCATCCAATCAGGAGCACACCTTGACAGTTGATGAAATTTTAAGGCATATTCCTTGACAAACATTTTCCTAGAATAATATTCATAACTTCTTCCATCTTCTCTTCTCTCAAATCTTGGAATGAAGTAATCTAGAAAAGCACCATGGAAGGCATCCCACTCTTTGTACAATTGGTATGCAACATGCTTGAGCTGATAAGCTATAAAATTTACACCTTTCATATTAGTAGATTGCACCACCCTTATTATCTTATCTATTTCATCAAAGAAAGACTAAGGATCCTCTCCCACTTTTACACTAGTAAAAGTAAAAGGGTTCAGTTTCATAAATTAACCAACCCTAGTGGGCTCAGTAGATAACCCACCAAACGTATCCCACTCAAACTTAGCAGCAACCAACTAATCAACAGTATTACTAGACTAGAAATATTTTGCGTTAGTCACCTTACCCTGAAGAGGACTTTTAGCAACTGAAGGAACTCTAGAACAATCAGGGATAGGACCTTGATATTGAAGATGTACTCCAAATGTAGGACGTACACCATCAACATTATCCTCATATGTGACTGAAGAGTTTCCTTATGTTCTAAATCATTGAGGCATGATTTTAAACCTAAATAACTAAGGATTAGAGAAGAATTCTAGGACTTAGACTTCAATATCTAAAATAGAATACTAAGGAAGTGAAACATTTCTAAATTCCTTGTATCCTCTCTCTTTTGAGTGTGGCACGCTACACATCCCTAAAAGAGAATCTACCAGACATAATTTAGTGGACTCCCTATTAACCATGAACCTAAAGCTCTAACACAAACTTGACATGACCTAACTCAAGGCTTGGTCATAATGTGTATCCCTAGTACAACTGGGATAAGAATGCACCCTCATTACCCAACCCAACCTTTAGTCACCTGCCCTGAGTTGGGTGAATTTTGAACATATAAGAAGATAGTGTAACTAAACAAATTACAAACTCTGGGATAGATCTATTATTGAGACCAATCCAATTGAGTCTGACCATCCCCTACTAATCGTACAACTATACCAAGACAAACCAAATAATAGATCCAACCATAACGAAATAAGTTACAAAACATAATACAATTAGTCCCAAAATAAATAAGGATATAACGACCAATAATATTGTCAACCAATATCAGCCTAAATGCCAGTACCAATGCTAAGGCTGACACCAATACCGACACTGCCCATTCAAAACTATAACAGTACCACAAAGCCTCTAACTAAAACAATACAAAAATGTTGTTTGGACATGCCCCCAACCATATCAAAAACCAATATCCATAAATAAGTTAAAGAATAAAATAACATCCATGTAACAGAGCTTTTAAGAATGATGAAAGCTTACCACTATAATAAAAATACTAACCTCTATATCCAAATAGATAAGAAGAAGGACTGGAATGACCAGTTTTGACATCTCTTAGGGATACAACGCTCGAAAATAAGTTAGTAGGTGAATGCTAACATGAACTCAGGAGAAGGATAAAATAATGTCAATTATTAAATTAAGTAAAAACCATCCATATGCATTAAACCATATATATATATAACAATGTTGGGAAAGGGGATTATGTTTAGAATACCATTAAAACCATTACCTAGGTTGTGTAAATTTTCCATTCTAAACCATCCACGGGCTATATGGGTTCAGCTCGCCTTGCTGAAAGGGCCCTAGTATATGAAGTTTTACGAAAAGGGAGGAAAACCTGGGATGACTATTACATCCTCTAATGTATATATAGTGACATCATGAACATGGTCACTAGGACCAAACCTTACTTCAGAAATATGAGTTTCCAATTTAGAACCCCTTGAGATCACCATATTGCATGAATTTGTTACACATCTCTCCATTAAGCCCAATTAAAACTATTACTGAGAAACCAACCAAACCATTAACCATTTATTTCCTAACTCTATTAGATAGTGGTATCATGATACCTACTATAACTTTCAAGTATTGTCTCTAGCAAAACTTTTTGGAGATCAAAGGATTTCCATGTACCCATAAATTATATTCGAACAAAACCTTGGCCCCCAAGGCCTTTTCAATCCATTTAAAATAATTCAATCCGTTCATATACTTTAGGGTTCCATTACCAAGTTTAAACCATTCATATGTTCCATCGAATAACAAATATTATAGTGAAAACATTGTCAAAGGCAATTAATCAAACACATTGGGGGAATAATATTTTCAAAACCAATGTCCTTTACCAAACAACCATTCCCATTCAGTCAATTATCCAAAAACACCATTAATTCATATAAAAGCATACTTAACATATGAAAAAACCATAATAAAGCATTTATATCCAAAATCCCCAAATCATATTTGGAAAACCAAAATTATACGACATTCAATACATGAAAAATACTGTACATAGCCATAACTTTAGTTGGAACTAAAAATGAGGGGAGAAAATATGTTTAAACTAAGATGGTAATGGAAATAAATAACCAAGACAATCCCCAATTTAATCCTTAAGATGAAACCATAGCTTTCTTTGCCCAAGAACTCTAATAAGGATTTAAGAGTATTTTCTAAGTATCTAAGAATATAATAATAGGTAAAATAAGCTTCCAAGTGCAATATAAGTCATGGCACCTTATTAGGATAAGTGGGCAGATATCTAGATTGCCCTTACTTAAACTGTATAAAATTCTCTTCATAGGCTATAATTGACCATTACGAGTAGTACCCATCCTATACGAGTGGCGACCACTTCTCGTACCATAGAATTTCCCCCTTTGACCCAACACTATCCAAAGTAAGACACACGTAAACCCAAGTTATATTCAAGTATATAACAAGTACTCACAAATCGTACCCTTGGAAAAATAAAATCTAAGAGGTTTGGACACTGACCACCATAAGAGTCTTGGGTATAACTCGTAACATAGCTTATGACTCATAGTGAGCCACTCGTACTCAGATCTAACTTAAGCTAAATAATCTAAGGTTAAGTGAAGTGACCAAATGATCTGTATCTACCAAAATGACTTGTACCACCAAGTCATACCTATTATAGCAACAAAATCTATGCCACCAACCAATACTGGTCAACTTATGATTGTACCATACTATCCTACTCAAGTATATGACTCATTTTCCTAAGTCATATGTCACCCAAAAACCAAAAATTAAAGAAATTTTCTTAGGTCCAAAAACTAAGGTGTTTCAGTTTCTATGTTGTATACAGAGATTATTGTATATATATATTGATTAAGTACATCATTTATATTCCTAGGATACAAAAAGCTCTTGTACTGATTCCACTAGATTTAGGGATTATCTTATGTATGTTAGTTTTTTGTTGCATCTATTCTGCTTTTTTTCCTTTGTTATTTCGGTAGTCCGTTACTAACGGTTTTGGACTACCAGATTGGCTTTCCAATTGGTGGGCTATAGTAGGTGTCATAATGACCTGAGAAATTGGGTCATGACAAATTGTTATCAGAGCCTAGTTTTAGTAGTGTGTTAGTACTAGAGTAAAGTTTTAAGTAGAGTCCTAAAAATAGGTAGGGTGACATCCATAACCTATCTTCGGAAGGCTATAGAGTATTCTTATATAATTTATTTCATTACTCCTTGTCATGTGTTTGTATTACTATGTGCCTCAAGCATTTTTTTAGTCTATCCTTAATGGATTATTTAAGGTTATTTAAAGACGTAGATGAGACTACAATATTAATTTAGTAAATAGTCAGACTGGAGAGTTAGGAAAAGATATCAAAGATATTCACCATTAGACACGGATAACATCATTTCATCAAGTATATTTTAAGGACCAAATGGAATTTGTTGCTGTTCATCAAGATTCTTTATCAGTTTCTGAGTGTGAGATTGGGTTTCTTGAGTAGGCCAGGCATATCCCTGTTGTATATTCTTCTGAGCTGGACATGATACATGGATTTATGAATGGATTATTATTGCCACTCCATTCGGCATTGCAACAATTGACATCAATTGTGTTTTCTTTCTCTCAGATTGATGAATATAAAAGTGACACAGAGAGAGAATGTATTGAGACTTATGGTGGGGGTGGTAGAAACTATGGCATCATTATAGTTATATTGGTATTTCTTTAGGGAGTAATGATCCTTTCAATAGTGGTTAGCTTCACTTATTTCTTGTTAATTCTATACATATAGAATTTTTTATTATGATTCGCTCTTAGAATAGTTATGGTGATCTAGTAGGCAGAGTTCCCATCAGACCTTGTGTAGTTTTCAATAGAGGTCTTTATGTCGTGTCTGCTATTATAGATTATAAGAGGTAGTATCTCGAAGTAACCTAGGAGCTTGTCTTGGTTGTGGTAAGATGGGACACTGGTTTAGAGAGTTTCCCATACCTGGGTTGGTTGTTGAGATAGTGTTAAGATGTATTCTTCGCCATCCTAGAGTATTCCAGGTAGGATATGATTGTGGGATGGATTATTATAGTAGTAGAGAGTGCTCTTTACATTTGTTGTCTAGTCATTTGGGCTCAGTTTGTTATTCTTGCAAAGTTAGGGCTTTAGGAGTTTTCTACAATTATAAAGAGATTAGTCACTGGTATAGAAAGTATCCCCAACATGGGATTACTATTTAGTCATATCATCCTCATGATATTATGGCAAATTTAGTTAGAGATAGTGTGCTTGGTGTATCTATTGATGATTTAGCAGGCCAATATGAGTTTGGACCCATTCAAATTTTTTCTTCCATAGACCCGTCAGGTATATGATTGTGGATTTCTCCATTGTCGATGTGCTTTTATTTTTGACATTACCTTTTTCATTTGTGTGTATTGGTGTTTTTATACCCATTAAAGATTATATACCTTAAAAAGTTTATGATGGTTGTTGTGTGCCTTTCCAATGAATTCATGATTATATGATGACCCCCATGAATTATTTATTTTAGTAGATGTGGAGTAAGTTTGTATTGATATTATCTCTCTACAGATATAACGTTTGGTTTAAGTCCCATTTACCTTTGCATATTAGCCTTATTGTATCCCTTTAATAGTACTTCCTATTGATGTTCATCTCTGTACAACCTATTCATTATATTGATGTGCACATTGTTGTTCATAATGATTTTTTTTCTTGATGTTATTCATCTAAGATGGGTAGCTATTTAGACAAGTCTTATCTAGTTAGAATTCCATTCGTTGTAGTTTTTATTCATTGGCTTGAGCAACTAGAGCTTGATTGGATAGTTTTTTTCCAATGAAAAGTTGAGGCTTTCTATTTTCCGCTATCATTGGATATGCTATACATATTATGAAATGGATTATGGTATTGAAGTTAAGTTGACATTTTAGGTTCTGATAAGGTTCTAAAGCTGGCGATATAGCTATATCACCCATTCTTATGTTTAGTCTTTTTGAACTTGCCTCCTGGGTTACAAAATTTATTGTATTGGATATCCCTCTCTATGTAGCCCCTTTTTTATGTTGACCAGTTTAATGTCCATTTTTCATTTGTGACTATTTCATAGCCTGATAGTGATTTGATAATAATATAAAGATGTATTGGATTCATCTCTTAAATTTGTTGGAATTATCTCATTGTGATGGTTCTATCTTGATACTAGTGTTGAGATTAGATACTCATTTCTTATTGTGATGTGATTCTTGTCTACCATGTCGGTAGAGAGTTAGAGGAATATGGTCTTTCCTATGAATGCTTCTTGAGTCAAAAAATTGGAAATTGTTTTTCTAGAGTTGATTTAATCATTGCCTGATAGTGGTCTTGACCTTGACCTTGGTGTAGAGATTTGTAATTTTTTTCTCAAAGAGATGATTTGGCTTTGTTTGAGCTATGATTGTCCTACTTGGCTGGATTCATGGAATCCCCATCTCATAGTTTGTTCGACCTAATTATATTTATTGGAGTGCTTCTCCTTGATTATATTTGCCTATGAGTATTCTTTACCAAGTTAGAGTGTTGGATTGATAAGTTATGGACTAAAGTTGCATTTCCCTGAGTTGCTAATGTTTTTACTATTCCTAGCATGAGTCAAAGCATTAGGGTGTTCTTGAGTATACTTTGATAATTTATTTCCTCAAACGGATATGGAGTTGATTTCATATGTTTACAGCTAGTAATTTATCCTCTATTGATATTTTTTTCTCCAGCTATCTTTTGATTTTGGCACGACATAATTTAGTATGACTATGGCTGATTCAGACATTATGGTCTATGTGAGTAATGGACCTTAGTTCAAATTTTTTGGCTTATTTTCAAATTTGATGCCTTGATTACTATAGATTTAGGGTATAATTGCTTTCACATCTTCAATTTTGTCTTAGGAAGTTGAGATCGAGCGATTCAGCCTTGACATTTAAATTTCAGCTTAGAGTTTATGAGCTTGAGTGCATCTTTATTTTCATTTTTGTTCTAGCTAGGATGCCATCAATAAGTTAGTTGATGCTACTTTGTTGTTACCTATTCAACATTCTTGACATCGAATATATTATAGTGGATAGCAGTTCAGATTATAGACCATGTGCCCATTATTGGTCCCTTTAGCTTTGACCTTAGGTTATTAGTTTCTTTAAGAAATTGGGTTGATATAACCATTGGGAGTAATATGCTTGAGTTATATTCATCTTCGTTTCTTTCTAGGTTGATGGAATGTCTTAGATCACTTAGTTATGAGTGTATGTTCCTTGACCTTCTAGAGTTCAGTTTTAATTACCATTCGATCTAGTGATAGCATTGGCATAAATTGCAATCCTTGATTATCTAAATTAGTATGCCAAAATAGCAACTTATATGCTTATTATCATGTTTGATGTTTGTTCGTTCAGTAGATCAACATTAGTTCTATGAGTTTTTTTAGTGATATTGCATGGGCAAGACTCAGATAATTTTCCTCCTTGTTTGTAGTGGATAGCAGGTGTGGAAGGGTAAATTATGTTATAATTAGATTTGGAGTCGGTTGTATGACACATTCTTGGTTTGCTTTTGTCTTGGATGAACCTTTGATTATTTGTGCGGGTATCGAGCTGGCATTAGTGTCTTAGGGTTTTGATTTATGTGAATTATCATTCCTAATTCAATTAGAGGCCAGTTGGTTGTTGAGGTTCAGTTTTGTTTTTTTATCAATGTGAAATGAGAAAGCTCGTTGAAAAAGAGATACCTAGGGCAAAATCCCTTGAAGTGTTCTCTCTTCATGGAGGTTACTGTAAAGTCATGGTTAGAGCATGCAAGCCCAGTGCCTCATACTTTAAAGCTTTTAAGATCACTTTTTCCATTGCCTTTTTTTACAAATTGCCTTTTAGTAGTGGATATTATAATGATCTTTTAGGTTATTTCCTTGAGTTGCATGCATTCCAGAGCTTCAAACCTTCCCACAACGGCTAAAAATTATTTATGACTTGCCAAAACTATTGCTTTGACAATGGAAATGTTCATTTGGGTTTTAGGATCATTTTCCTATTATGGAGATTTCGATGTTTAGGATTTCTTCTAATTCCAAAACTCTTAGAAGATGGCTTTAAATGAGAATCCCAACAGTGCCATCAACTTCAAAATATCGATTTTATGGTAGGTGGACCATTTGTTTGGATCCCAAGACAACTGAGCTCATTTTGAACTATTGATCGTAATGTTAAGATATTAGAAATCTGGTGTGGGACCCATATCTTTTTCGAATGACCATGGATGGAAAATTGATTGTTTTATTGAATCGATAACATTAAATTTAGTATGATTACATAGTATGTTTGCATGTACGGGTTTCTTGATGAATCCCGAGAGCTTGTTAGAGACTAGAATTTTACATGTCTCTATTTTATCTGATATTTTGGTTCCATCAATAATGCAGACCTTGGTATCACGATCGTGATAACCTTTGTAGATTAATGTTGTTATTGCGATTCTCAGGTGGCAATTGGAGTTTGTTTGTGTAGACAGACATGTCTCGATTGCGATAGGAAAACTTGGATGCCTGTTCTGGGTATAAATAGTCCCCTTTTACCCAATTTTGGTTATTCTTCATCAATTTCATTTGTGCTAAAAGCCTAAAATAGGGGCAAACCATGGGATTAAGTTTGAAGATTCTTTAGGGAGCTTGATTATTGATTATTCCATAATTTTCCTTTGAACAAGTCTTAAGATTCCTTCAATTTCTTGATGAATTATTAGAAATTAGGGCTTTGAATTCTTAAACCTTAAGGGATAATTTGAGACCCGATTTGTATTTCGTTTGTGCTCTACTTTTGAGCACATATTTCTTAGCCTTTGAGAGACCTCATAACGGTTTAAATTTTTGATACCATTAGCGGTCCTTACAAGCCCATTCTTGAATCAAATTTTTGCCTGACCTACACTATGGAAATATCGGTCTTATTTGATTGCTAATAACATGTTGATCACGATTTTGATAGTGTGGTAGCATCTTGAGATTATGGCGTAAAGACAGATGTTTTGTGGATGATTCAAAGATATATGGTTCGGTATTGAGGTAATCTTCTGTCTACTCTTCTTCACATGATGATGTGGTTTATATATTTCATGTAGATGTGAATGTTAAGATTTATTATGAGTAAAATACCGTGACTTAGTTTTGAATATTGATGTTTGGGGATTATATGAGGGTTGAGTCGTAAGGTGAAATATTTACTATGCTCCGATGATCATATCACCCTCGGTTGTTAAGATAATAGTATAGTCGAGATGAATGGACCTTTAGCAATGATTTATGTATTACATGGGGGATTGTGATGGTCTTCCCTAATTATGGTGTTATGATTATGCTGGATAAATATTTGGGCTTAAGGCCATTATTATGATGTTGTAGCTATTTCCTAATATTTTCATGAGCCCAAGGCCATTTTCATGATATTGATTTGTTAGGTTTCGGAAAGTATTCTATCCTTGTATAGAAAATGGTCATAGTTTGTGGACATTTTGAGGATTGAGATTTCATTGTTTAAATATTAGTGATTGCTTTCATAGATTAGGTACATTCATGACTACTATGTGTTAAAAATGGTATGATTCCAACTAAAATATTATTTTACAGCTCTTTTTTCTAAAAAAGGATTAAAGCCCACTTTTCACTTTAAAAATGGATTTATTAATAATTGGAATCATACCATGTTAATGGATGACTTATGTGCATTGATATGAAAAATGGTGTTAATGATTTTGTCGAGATAGATTTCTGTCAATAATTTCGGTACTATTATTTACTCTGGTCTTGAGAGACTACAACCCTTTCAACAATTTTATAATGATTTAGTCCCAAAGGTTACCCCTTGGCAAAGGATTTATGGATCTACATTATTTTCCTCTACAGATTAACTCGTACACCAATTATATATCTAAAAACACATATCTCCTGTGTGGGACGGAGGAGGATGACGGTATTGAGGATATGGATTTTGGGTAAAGCCCAATGATTTATGATGTTGATGATTTTGAGGATATTGATTATATATTTACGCATATGAGTCAAGGTATTGATTATATATTTACCGGTTTGTGTACAAATTTTTATTATATATTTATTGATTTGAGTCCCAATTTTGATTTTATATTTATCATTTTATGTCCTAATATTGATTATATATTTACCAGATTGAGTCTGGGTGTTGAATTTAAATTTACCAGGTGGAGTCCATATATTTATTGTAATATCGATTATGATATGATGATTGTGATGATGGATTAGATTTTGCATTCAATCTTTCATGTGCAT